>NC_022032.1:13877687-13883518 GCF_000317375.1 Microtus ochrogaster | reverse complement strand
ACACACACACACATACATATGTGTATATATATATATATTCCTATATAAATGGAAGTACTTAAAATGGACTTGCCATATAATTGAGGATACAATGCCCCAACTCTACATCTTATCACATCTTATCTTATTCCACCAGGTAAAAACATCCAGTGCCAAGAATGTGTTACATCCTGTACAGTCATTGACCAAAAGGATCACATAGAATTTCCTCCCAAACATCACAGGCTATTGCCTAGGATATCTCTATAACCTGATATTGATGCTGAAGAAACACGTGGCTGAACATGGAGAAATAGAGCTATTGCCTTGCTAAAAACATCATTCCTACTGACTACCATTTATGGTGGTAGAAGGTTCTCTGCACACTACTGTAGGAGGAAAGGAACCATCAGTATCACCCTATATCCTACAGTAGCAACCTTCTTGTAAGATATATTGCTGCAATAGTGGCACAAATACCATTAAAGCGAACAACTACTTTCTGATTGAACTTTAGGCCTATTTGGTGAGATGCAACCTATACCTGAAACTGATAAAGCAGTCAAGAATCTGACCTTAGGCCTAGAGGAAAACCTAATACTATCATTCAGCTAAAGAAATATAGAAGCATTGTGACTCCTAATGAATGACATATTGCTATTCCTAGACAAGAACATCACTCACCCTTCATCCCAGAAGCTTCTTCTTCCAATCTATGGTAACTAACAAAATTGTGACTGAATAATGTGCAGAAGATGAGAAGTAGTTAAGGAAAGAGATCTAGAAAATGTAGTTTAGTTTCAGTTGCACAGCTATGCTATAATACAGCATGATGTTAAGGAGGCAGGTGGTTATAGAAGTCTGAGCTTCAAGGAAGAAGTCTTTGGAAGAATAATTAATGTCGTTTTTTGATTTAATACAGAGCAGTAAATGCAACGTAAGGAAGAAATCACTGTGTCAGATTTCTGTTGCTTGGTGGTGATTGAATGTAATAAAGTTTTTCATGCCAAGTTGTTTGTCATGTGTTGGAAACATTTCCTTTCTTAAGTTATTTTCAGTGCCATTGGTGACACAACATGGGCTTCTTTACATGAAGTCAAAGATATTGCTTCGAGAAAAGGAAATGTATGATAATGATATAATACATTCAATACATGTCTTATATGGCTAGGCAGAACTTAGTTCCAGGAGACTTTAAACTTTTCTCTTAACTTTAACTCCTAGACATGATAAAAATAGCAGTAAGTCCTCCACTTCAGCTCTATTGACTTTACATACACAGTGCCAACTCTTCCTTTGCGGCATGTTTCTTTCTCCATTGCTTTTTTTTTTTTCTGACTTGTGGTTTTTTGAAATAAAAATCTCCTAATTCCCAAGCTTTCCCCTTTGTATCTATTTATAGTGTCTCTTGCCTGCACTGGGAGATTAATGAGAGCTTTGTAAAATGAACGTCTCATGTGTAGCGATAGTTTCAGAAACACTGATTGAAGTAAATAGGTGAAAAGCTTACAACGTTTAGGACTTTCATAAGACGAAATGATTTCGTTTAAAAATCTGCAGAATAAGGCAGTAAGATGGCTCAGAAGGTAAATGTGCTTGTTGCCAAGTCTGATAACCCAACTGGGATCCCTGGAATATGTATGATGGAAAAGACAACCAAAACATACAAACTCAGACACACACACACACGAGTTAGGGGGGCATAATAAACAAATGCAATAAAAAGAAAATGTTATAATAGAAATCAACATCTATTATCTGTATTGGAAAGAAACCTATATTCAGAAAGTACTTCTGGCATATAGCATTCATGCTCCCAGAATATGATTCTACTTATCCTTAAAATGGAAGAACTATGTGTCCTTATTAGTAGGAACGCATTTTATGAGGCGTTTCGTACTAGGTGCACTGTCGTCTTGGTTGATTAGCTGACTTATTGTGCTTATTTGTTGCTGATTCTTGGTTTCATTTTCTGAACATAAAATAATTCATTGCTTTCTCCTTTTTTTATTGAGCATGAAATTCTTATAACTCTCCACTGAATGGAACAGATACCTGAACCTTTTTTTTTTTCAAGTGCTATAAACTATCATGGTTTTTCAGGCATGTAGAGTTTTAATAATTGCTTCTGTGATGTTGCTAAGAACTTTCTCACAGCTCAATAATATCACAAGTTCCTATACATTCCTTCCTTCCATTGACTTAATTACCTCCATATTGAAAAAATAAAAAAAGACACAGTCTTATATAATAGCAAGACATCTAAGCTATACACCAACAGTAACTGTAGATTTCATTGCTGGAAGACCTATAGCGCATCTTTTGATGTGTTCACACCCTCTCTTGAGACTTGGCTCCTAGCGTCCTCATGGCAAGTGCTCAAAATCTTTATGTCTATTTACATAGCAACAATTCTCCTAGATGTAAAAATTCATTTTAATTCTAAGCATTTAAGTATAAGCCAAACTGAAATTCCTTGGTAATTTACCATCATATGTCATCATAGTCTGGCATAAATTACTGTGCAAATAAGGACCCAAGTTTAATTTCCAGTTTTATCTTCAGACACTTGAATTTATATAGTACACATGTCTTCAGACTGAACTACTTATTCTAGCATTAGATCATCTATTATCTTTGATACCTGATATCTTTGAGAGAATCTGGTAAGAATTGATAATGAGATATCAGAAGTAGCGACTATAGGGATGCAAGTTCAAACAAAGGATAGCCATGATTATAGAACAACACCAGAAATTACAAAGACAATATGGGGGGAAAATTCCCACTAGAGCTCTCAAAAAAAAAAAAAACAAAAAACAAAAAAAAACCAAACTGCTGATACCTTGGCTTTAACTTTTGGTTGCCAGAATTATGGAGTAATGCATTTCATTCATCACGAGGCTCTTGATGTATTGCACTTTGCTATGACAGCCTTTGCTTATAATATAGTCAACTAATTCTGATCATAAGAAGGGTACCATTTTTAAAAATACAAAAATTAAAACAAATGGAGTTGGGTAGAGATAAGAATTTTGAAGTGCATGATAGAAAAAGCCAGACTGAGTTGAACAGACCCTTGAGAGAAATATGCACATGACAGACATTACTGAAAAGGACTTGTGAAGAAGCTAGAATTGTCACAGAGAAATTTTCTGCCACTTTTCATGGTGCATACTTTTATTTCATGAAAAAAGTTTTTATTAAAATATGAAGGGTGAAGTTATTTCTAATGAGGTCCCAGGCAGAAATGAGGATCACACTATTGGAGAATGGAAGAAATATAGTCCAGGAATATAAGTAGCAGAGAAAGGTGTTTACTGTGTTGGGTCAAGAAATAGAATTTCAAGGACTATGCTCAGATATTTAGCTAAAGCCATTTTTCTAAAATTTATGAACATTTTAGTCTGCTTTCTCCCAGCTCCTTATAAAAGTATGGCGAAAAAGAAAAAAATAAGGACAAAACTAGAAATTTATGAAATTTGATGATTTGGGAAATTTCAGTTGACTGATATTTTCATAGCCATAGATGCTGATAATAGTGAAAAGGTTGCTGAATGGATTAGTGGGGTAATTGTAGCAGAAGTCAGCGTTAGTGATAGTGTCATCCAGGGAGCATCTATGAAGCACTGCTGTAAACAATGGTATAGGCACCCTGGAAGTTCAGAGTTTACAATGGGAGAAAGCAATATGCTCAAGGGCCAAGTTTTTGAGAGGTTTGCGCTATCAAGAATATGTACGGCCAATCTGAACTGAAAGGGTCAGACAAGCAATGCAGCGCAGATATAGTGAATGCAATGGCAGGTCTGTGAGAATATCATGTAAGAGAGAGGAAGTGTTTATGACACAGACCTATGAAGGCAGCTATTTCTAGGAGTCCAGTGCTTTTTGTTTCAGTGGTCTGTCCACCAAACACTAGTTCCTGTTCAAATTACAGCATGGTCTTTGAAAGAAAGAGAAAACGCCATGATGAGACACACAGGGAAAAAAATAGCAGAGTTGATATTTACAAGTATGAATTCATTGATTCAGTTGTAAAGTCTGTAAGGACTAGAAGCTGGTGGAGTGATCTTCCTCAGTGACTAAAGCACCTGGTGAATCTCTGCTGCTCCAGGAGGGCCCCCTGGGATGGCTGAAGGGTATGGAGGAGAACAGAAGTTAATGAACAGGATCAGAGCAAAAGCCAAAATGTTGAATGGGAAGATGTGGAACAAATTGTTTTGTGAAAGTCTTAAAGCTATCCCGTGGTGGGGGAAATGAAGTATCCATAATGAATATCATACTACCTCATTGTGGTTGCCTATAGTTTTGATAGGTAAACAGACATATCTGGATTCCTGCTTCATTTATTTTTACATTAGAGAAAATAAACTCTCTCTCTCTCTCTCTCTCTCTCTCTCTCTCTCTCTCTCTCTCTCTCTCTCTCTGAATTTAAATGGAACCCAGGAACTTTCATAGAAGCAATTAAAAACATTTTCAAGTTTGATTCGCTCCTTTCCAATATTTTAGTTTTAAATCAGACCCTTGAGTACATTATAAAAATAGTAAACCAATTTCCTAACTGAAAATATCATTTGAAGGCTAAATATCCTCAAATTATATTTAAGATAAATCAGGATTAGCTTCATCTTGTAAGTTTTTAAAAATTATGAAGATATTTTGATTTGATGGCATTAAATGTTTTTTTTAAGATAGGCAAAGTATTTTTATACCAATATGAAACTTAGTGTTAGAAAAAGTATATTCGGTGCTGATATTTTTCTTTGTATTTGCATATGAAGGGAAACTAGATCTTTGAAATTTGGAAACTTCTGAATTAATAATGCTACTCCCAAGGAAACCATGTAATCATTTCAGGTTTGGATTGATCTGAAATAACTCCACAACTTTGGACTCTGGAATTGAAGGACTGTGACCTAAGGAGATTATTATATATATATATATATGTATATATAATATAATATAAGATATCCTTGCATTATGGAAAGTGTAGTTTGAACCAAAACTATGGGAATCAAGATAAATAAAACAAAATAAAAAATCCCAAAATAGTTAAAAAAAACCTCTCTGATTTAAAAGGCCAAGTAAACAAGACTCAATCAGTTCTTAGACTAGCAATGATGGAGGGTACGGAGTCTTTTGTCTCCACCCATTTTATCTTCTGTATGTTCTGTTCCTGTAGCTACAACAATCTTGAGTAGATCAAGAGGCAGGAGAAAACACTGAATGCTTTTATTATCCTCAACCATCAGCCAAGAGACAAAATAAGTCTTATTTCAAGATCTATCCTTAAAAATGAAAGTCTCTTCAGTAATACAAGTTTCAAAATATTGTGTTGGAAATCACTAAGAAAATTAGTGTATCTTGCTTTAGACATTATAAAACTCGGCATGAGTGTTTAATAGGCACAGAGACAGGTTCCTCCATGGGTTCAGCCCCTGAACTGATGCTAAACAGGGATGCCATTTCACTTGTGAGGAAGGCAGGCAGCGAATAGAGAGAATCCCTCCTGGCTATTTTGTAAGCCTAATACAATTCTCTCTGTTTTCTTGACATTTGCTTTTGACACCCCAACCAGTTTCCTGTCTTGTTTAGGATCCCCGTGGAGTCAATCTAAGGCAGAAGGAAGGGAAAAAGGAACTCAGTTGTTAGGCGCTGGCCAATAAAGATGACCTACATTTCTGCTTTCAATTGTTAGGCCTATAAACCTGGAGCAGGTCTGGGTAGGTCCTTGTTGGAGACACAGAACTTGTCTACAAGAGAGGAATTTTCAAGAGGCCTTGGGAATAGTTTCTTTCAGTGAAAGAAGTCAAGAGGGAGGGAGGGAGAGAGAGAGGAGGGGAGAGAGAGAG
>NC_022032.1:13872313-13877587 GCF_000317375.1 Microtus ochrogaster | reverse complement strand
AGAGAGAGAGAGAGAGAGAGAGAGAGAGAGAGAGAGAGAACCCTTTGGAAATAATGCTAAAGCTCAAACATCCCCCTGCATATTTAGATTCTCAAGTCTGCAGGTAAACAAGGCAGCAGGAACTTTTCCACACTGTGAGGAGAGAGGCACCTGGAGCGTATAGCCACTTGTTACAGCACTTGACTTTAATTAAACCCATTTTAAATAAAGAAGGCGTTAGGATATTTTTCTATTGCATGCAATATTTACATTAATTATGCCAAATGCTGATTTGATTTTTTTTTTAAAAAAAAAACTAAGTCATCTGTTCTCTTAATATAACTCGTATAACTCGTTCCTTTTGGAGACTAACAGGATATATTCGCCGACGATCCTAGCAACAGCTTGTCTTTGTGCATGGAAAATTAAAATACCCTGCTGGAGAGGCCTTCCTTTCCACATCACATACTGCGCCTGTTTCCTTTTCCCCTGAGGAATCATTAGTGTGGGAACTGCCTTGGCAGCCCTGGGGAGAAGAGTGATCTGCTCAGTTCTCACAGCTTGTCGCCCAGAATGTTTTTCTTGGGGATAAAACTCTGACCCAAGGCTGGCTCCTGCCTCCTATTGGTCTCCTGGATCTGTTGATTTCCACAGCTAGCAGTGATGAGCCTAGTGTATGAGAGGATAAGGAGCATCCTTCTCCGAACTCACGCTTGCTGATGCTCCCTTTTCTACCCAGGCACAGTTATCTTTTTCAGGTCTCACGCTGCCTTGTTCCTTCTCCCTAGGGGTCCTTTGCACAGGGATCTAGAAGACTTTCCTGTACTCTTCTGTCTTCCCACAGTTCTTCGGGCCTTTAATTACATATTTGTGGATGCTGTTGTTTGATCACTCTTCCTCCTATTAGAATATGAATTTTTGAGGAACGTATGCCGATTTTCGTCCCCTGGTATATCTCAGAGTCTCATGTTGATCTTTGAGAGTCTGGCATAGGAAGATAAATAAGCATATGTTTGGAATAAATGGATTGATAATAAATAAATGAATGGATGAACTATTTTCTCTACTTTTCACTGTTATTTGCCTCTTTAACTGGCCTGCTGACACTGGGTAGCCAGCCCAGCATGTTAGAACTTTCAGAGCCGTGGCTTTGGGCTTGGCAACTCCCAAATAAAGATAACACCTTATCTATATTTTATTATTGATCCCCATAGCTGAAGTCAACAATGAAAACAGAAAGGATTTTGACCCATGAGCAGAACACAGCAGTGTGGAACATAGCTGGGTGGGTTTAGAATTGAAGGACGACAGTCTAACAAGTGGCACAGGAGGCTAGACAGATATGAGAGACTCATCTTAAAACCACCTCCCAAGAATAGTGCAGGTTTGGGTAAAACATAGACCACATAGTCACATTTATTTAGATGATAATTCAGTGGAACATGAACTTGTATATTAGCTGTACGAAAAAGAATCCCCTATTTGATGATTATTTGGAAAGCAGTTTGTTATTCTTTGGGCAACCATAATTATTAAATTACTTCATGTTGAAATAGCCTGGAAAAGAAAAGCTTCCAGTATTGAAAAGAAAGTAAGTTTTTCATTCAATTCAAAGAAAGGAGTGTTAGCAGATTATTTCAGAATAAGAACAAGTTTTAAACTGGAGGATAACAATCTAAAACTTAATGTTAAAACTGTGTCAGCATTAAATAGCACAATTCATTATTTTATTGCTTATCTATCATAGTACTAAATACTCTATTGGCTATTGATAGATAAGAAGAGAAAAATCAACTTCTTTTGCTATGTTGCTCAACTATTCCAAGACCTCTTGGATAACCTATTCTTATTTAAGAAATAAGGTTTGCATATTCAAATTATACTTAAAGCTATAATAGCATAAACGGTGTTTAATACAGACACAAAAAATGTCAGCATCTAGGCAGGCAGACTAGAAGAGAAAACCAAGAAACAAAGCTACATAGTGAAAGCCATTATGGACAAAGGTGCCAAAAATCATACACTGGAAAAAAAAGAGACAGATTCTTTAAAAAATGGTGCCAGGAAAACTGAATAACCACACATAGAACATTGAAACTAGACCCTACCTCTTATTTTGCAGGAATATCAATTTAAAACTGATCAAAGACATTAATGTAAGACCTGAACCATTGCAACTATTGTAAGAAAATATTTTTTTAAAAAATCAAGATGTAGGTGAAAACAATGAATGCTTGAATGTAACTCAGGTAGCTCAGGAAGTCATCTCAAGATTGTGACAAATGGATTCTTTAAATTAAAAAGCTTCTACAGAGCAAAGAAAACAATTACTAAGTGAAGAGATGGTCTAGGTAATAGGAGAAAATCTTGCCACCTATTTATCTCACAAGATTAATAGCCAGAACATAGAAACAACTGGAAAAGTTATCATTAAAAGAATAATCCAATCAAGTAATAGGCTGCTGTAGGATATTATTTTAAGATGTGTCACATTTGTCTATGCTGTGAAACATTTGTTAAACGATGCAAAGTGTTGCAATCTTTTATGTTGCTTTTGCTTGAAGCTATGTTACTTTGTTTATCTAAAATACCTGATTGGTCCAATAAAGAGCTGAACTGTCAATAGCAAGGCAAGAGGAAGGATAGGTGGCATTGGCAGGCAGAGAAAGCAAATAGGAGGGAAAATCTAGGAGGAGAGATCGGGGAGTGGGAAAAGAAGGGGACTGCCATACAGCCACACAGCCAGACACTGAGTAAGAAGGGAAGAAAAGATATACCGCAATACAGAAAAGTAAAAGCGCGGCCGGGCGGTGGTGGCGCACGCCTTTAATCCCAGCATTTGGGAGGCAGAGGCAGGTAGATCTCTGTGAGTTCGAGACCAGCCTGGTGGTCTATAGAGCTAGTTCCAGGACAGGCTCCAAAGCCACAGAGAAACCCTGTCTCAAAAAACCAAAAATAAAATAAAAAATAAAATTGATCAAAAGTAAAGGCCCAGAGGCAATAGGTAGATGGGATAATTTAAATTAAAAAAAGTTAGCTAAAAACAAGCCTGGTCATTGATAAGAAAGAATAAGACTGTGTGATTTATTTGGGAGTGAGGTGGTGCTTCCCCATATGCAAAAAAAAAAAAAGCAAAGAGTAAATATCAAAAGAGTAAAGCAACCAACTACAATGAACAAATAAATTGCAAAATCATTCTGAAAAATCAACGTAGAAATGGTCCATAAGTACATGTAAAAATGATGCAGATCAAAGAACTTGGTACACAGTTTCATCTCTGTTAGGAGTAGGATCATAAAGAAAATAACAGATGCTAGCACCTAGAGGAACAGGAATCATTAATTCCTGCTGGGAACCTGCACTGGTGTAGCTACCATGGAAATCAGTATGGAGATTCCTAAAAATCTGAAAGTCAGGGGCTGGAGAGATGGCTCAGTGGTAAGGCACTTGTAGCTTTTACAGAGGACTCAGGTTCGGTTCCCAATACCCACAGTGCAGCTTACACCCATCTGCAACCACAGTTTTAGGTGATTTGATAAATGAATTGCACAAAGATGGAAGATTAGAAAGCATAAAAAAAGAAAGAAAATTAAGAAAAATGGAAAGACTAGAAAAGCTGACAGGGAACTATAATAAAAGATTAAATTATATTTAATACCGACCAATTATAGCATGGACTAGGGTAATTTGAAAGCAAAAGTCAGAATGAATATTTGTTTCATGGATAAGACGGCCATGCCACAGAATCACTGGATATAGAGACAGAGCTAGAGATGGCTTAACCTATTGGTTACTCATTATACTTTATTGGTTACCATCAGTACTTAAGGAAAATTCAGCTTTGGTGGTCTGGTGTAGGAGGTCCTTCTGTATTTGTGTTGCTTTCATTAGTTATTAAACTGCCTTGACCTAGTTGATAGGGCAGAACTCAGGTAGGCAGGGAAGACAGAACAGAATTCTGGGAAGGAGGGCAGAGTGGCAGATGCCATGCTTCTCCTGCCCAAGATGGACGCTGGTTAGACTGATGCCGGTAAGCCACAACCTTGTGGTGAACACAGATTAATAGAAATGGGTTAGATCAAGATGTGAGAGTTAGCCAATAAGAAGCTAGAGATAATGGGCCAGGAAGTAATTTAATTAATACAATTTCTGTGTGGTTATTTCGTGGGGTTTAGCTAGCCGGGAGGTTGGGACGAAAAGCAGGCCCTCTCTCTCCATCAACAGTGCTCTGTGCCCTGACATCTACTTTCCTTGACTTGATCGTTTGGTGTTAGTGTCATGATGTGGTGTAGAAATTACTAACAATGCTCAAATATATCTAAATATATTACACAAATTTTAGTAGGGAAACATAAATGGTAGATCCAAAAGGGTCATTAAAAGTAATAAAACTAGATTAGGTCTTCTGAAGCACAGTCACAATTCAATTGTCACATTCTTTTCTTTTCATCCATCTCTAAAAAAGATTCTTAAATAGTTTTGGAATTTCTCAAGCAGAGTTTACATGCGCCCTGTGAAAAAGTCCTTGTGGTTGGGTCATAGCATCAGACACCCACATATTTTCTCTTTGCCTATGATCTTTTCTTGGAGTTCAAAATGATCATTGCCTTGGGAACGCTCTTTTCAAAGCTCCCATCTAAAGGAAATGCTGCTGATGCTGATGCTCATGAAAGGTCCATTGCCTTTGTCTGGTGCTGATGCTCATGAAAGGTCCATTGCCTTTGTCTGGTGCTGATGCTCATGAAAGGGTCCATTGCCTTTGCCTGTGATGGCTGCATAGGGTCACCTGATGCCTATACACAGAGTACTTCTCCTTGTAGCTGTAAATGCAACTGGATAGTACTAGGTGGCCCCTGCTGGTATTTCGTGATACAGTCCTTCTTCTGAAACTCAAAAATGAGCTCAAGGAAACGAGGGTGGGAATATTTTGAAGAGTTTCTTAGTAGTACTGAAAATCCTTATCCCACTCACTCTTTGGCAAGGAATATTCCTGGCCTTTTTAAATTGTTGCCTTGTGATCAAGGGACTATGACAGCAGTTATGAATGAGGAGGAACAGGATCTGAAGCCATTTGTGGTTTTACCCTCAGTGCTCTTGTTGACCAGCTGCCAGTGTTAAGGTGTGGATTAAAAGTTTCCAGACAAGAGAGATAGCTCAACAGGAAAATCGGCTGCTGTGCTGAGGGTCTAAGTTTGACTGCCCATAACCCACATAAAACCAACTGTATCAATTGTAATTCTGTAATTCTGTGGTCCATATGGTAGCAAGAAGGGGGTCGAGCTGGGTGGTGGTGGC
>NC_022032.1:13863133-13870088 GCF_000317375.1 Microtus ochrogaster | reverse complement strand
ATTATCTTTATCCATTCTTCTATTGAGGGTCATCTAGGCTGTTTCCAGGATCTGGCAATTACAAATAATGCTGCTATGAACATAGTTGAACAAATGTTTTTGTAGTATGATTGGGCATCTCTTGGGTATATTCCCAAGAGTGGTATTGCTGGATCCTGAGGCAAATTGATTCCCAATTTCCTGAGAAACCGCCACACAGATTTCCAAAGACGGGTTCCTGTTCTAATGGGAGCTGGATCGGAACTGAATGAGCATGTGATCAAACCGGACTCTCTGAATGTGGCTGAAAATGGGGGCTGACTGAGAAGCCATTGATAAGGCACTGGGACTTGTTTCTACAGCATATACTGGCTTTTTGGGACTGTAGTCTATTTGGATGCAAAACTTCCTAGGCCTGGAAGTAGGGGGGAAGGCCTTGGACTTTCCACAGGGCTGGGTTCCTTATCCTTTCTTAAGGAGGGAGAAGGGAGGAGGGTGAGTGGGGGAGTGGGAGGGGAATGTGAGGACGGGATGAAGTGTAAATTTTTGAATGGAAAAATAAAAAAAAAGAAAAAAGAATATTAAGATATTAAAAAAAGAAGCTTGTCACTACTTAGAGAAATAAGCATGCAGGCAAAAAAAATGGCTTTATAGAGGCTATCAGAAATGAAAGAAGCAATCTACATGGGAAGGAGAAAAAGACAAGATCTCCTGAGTAAATGGAGTACATGGGGACCTTGGGGGAGGGTTGAAGAGGAGAGGGGAGAGCCAGGGAGGGGAGAAGAGAAAGATATAGAGCTCAATAAAAATCAATTAAAAATTATTTCTGGGAAATTAATGTTCAGACATGGAGATGACTATTTCTTTGGAGTTTGTGCTGGAATCAGCCTCTCCTGGTGCATGTAATCTTTGGCCTTGTTTTGAGAAACTGATATCAGGGCTAGGAAGCTGATAAAGAGACTTCTGTAGGGAAATCATATAATCAAATTTATATTTTAAGGCTAGAGATGTGGTCTGGTAGTTGAGTACTTGTCTAGCATATGCAGGCCCTGAAATTGGCCTCCAGCACTGAAAAGAAGTTTATGCTTTAAAAATAACCCCAGTATAATAGTGGAAGATGGATTTGGAGCTGGAACAAAAAATTTAAGTAAAGACTGAAGTCTAGAATTTTTTTTTCCCCAAAAAATTTTGAGATAGAGAGTTTTGAGATTGGCTTAATGAGAGAAGAGGCAATGGGTAGAATTTAGAATGATTCCATAGCTTTTGACCTGGAAAATAAACGTTATGAAAGTGGAGGACACCCCACACTTCCACTTAGTGTCTCTATGGAAACAATTCATTGCTCATGACTTAGTTGAATGTATGCTTGACTCACAGCAGAGTGAGTGGCTCACAATGAGCCAAAGTTGCACTGTGAGGTAAAGAAGGACAAGATAGGTTAAAATTTTGTTGTGTTGCAGAGATGATAGCCAGCAAAACATATGGTTGGCTGCTATGATGCAGAAATAATACCTATAATCATTATAATAAACAATGGAGAAAAGCGTGATTGTTAGAACTATTCGAAAAGAAAAATTGATAGGATTTTATGACTACTTAGGTATGGTTAATGATGGAAATGAAAGATGAAATTAATATTAAAGCAAGGTTGGGAAGAAAGAGTTGATTGTGCACTGCTGTAATTGGTTAGGAGGACAGACTGAAAGATGGAGATAAGGTAAAATTATAAACACATTATAAAGACAGTGGCCTGAAGATGACAATCAGATATCCCTACAAGAGAATAAAGACTAACTGGGTGCTTGAAGTTACTACACTGGAACTCAAGCAAGAACCCTCAAGATACTTTGAGCTGGTCCAGCCCTTACTTTTGCTGTGGTTTCAGAATGGGTAACTGAGTTAACCTTAGTTACTGCAGTGACTAGTTAGCTATCGGTTTATCAGAGGGCATTGCTCTATTCAATGCTGGAAATTCTGCTTCCTCCGATCTGTTTCTTATTGCTGAAGTAAAAGGAAAGGGCAGAATATTAATCAAGAATGTAAAAATTTTGAAAAAGAATCATTTATTTTATAGAAAAAAAACTATAAGTCAAAGCCTTTATTTTTCTTTTCTGTCCCATTAGCAGCAGCAACCTAATAATCATGTCCATAAAGACCTGTGGGTTTAAGTGAGCACTTCAGGGTAAAATGTTGCCTCGAACCTAGAGGGATAAACTTTAGATAATTTCCTGTTTCTCCTCTTTAAATTAGAATGGCCAGAGAGAGTTAGCTATGCAGAAGTCTTTTGGAGTGAATAAGAATACAAATGTATAATAATGTATCATATGAGAATGCAAATACAGTTTTGACCACATCTAGTTGAGTTGTTTTTCATGCTTTCTCTAATTCCAAGTTGAATGTTTTATCCTGCATAGAGTAAGAATGATTAAGATTTGCTGTCATGTTCTCCAGGGTACTAATGAAACTTGAGGACAACGCTTCTAGGAAAGGCTCTTTTACTGTTACCTTACATTTTATTTATTTCTTTTTCCAAGAGGAATCTTGGTCCACTCTCAAGCCAGTGAAACATTTACAGTGCAAAGACACATTGGTACTTTCGGCTTTCTAGCGATAAAATCTTCTCCAGTGAATTTCAATTATTCTTCGCAGACCGCTTTGAGGGGAATGTAAATCTGCTTCATGATGTCGGTTTCAAAAGTAGTTTCTACCAAGTTATTTCAGTCCAAATTAGGACTCTTGGAACTGGATGCTCTGTGGTGCCACAGCTTCAGCTCTTTCACACAACTGACCAGTGAAGTGTCAATTGGCTCAGTCAATTAAAATAAATTACTGTCGCTCTCTGTCAGGAATTTGTATGAGTCAGCCATGAAAGCTCGTTCTACGGCTCAAGCAGTTGTCACTGGCTTATTCGCTGCTGAGCTCTTGACCTGACATTGCAATGGGAGTTTTATCTTCTGGTCAGGACTATGGTTCCCTACCTACCTATCTATCTATATGGGTTGTGTCCAATAAAGTGTGCTGGTAAATCAGAGAGTAAAACTGACCGCACTGGTCAGTTTTACAGAGCAGGCAGTAGTGGCACCCACCTTTAATCCCAGCCACACAGTTTGCTATATAAACCAGGTAGTAGTGGTGCATGCCTTTAATCCCAGCACCAGAGATGAGTTTAAGATGGGAGGAGAGAGCTCTCAGGTACAGTCTCACTCTGAGAATTTCTGGAAGCAGGACCTGCCTTTTCAGTCTGAGGTAGAAGTAAGAGTCAGTGCCTAGCTATTTTGCTTTTCTGACCTTCAGATTGAATCCCAATATGTGTCTCTAGATTTTTATTAATCATACTACCAATACCTAGGGAATTCTCTATACACTTTATTTTTATATTTTGTCAATATGCAAAGTATGATGCTATTAAGTTTGATTAATGTCTACATAGCTACAAATATTGCCATCTTCTTCAAAACCATAGGAGCCGCAGTTTTAATTTTTCACTGTAAGATTAAGTCAGTCCGAGCTCAAAGGCAAAACCAGCAGCATGCTGTTGTGTATTAAGTACTCTTCATCATTATTTTATCTATTTGACGTTTACTGACAACACATCAAAGTTATTAAGAATGATAATGCATTCGTGCTTAATGCTGGAGTGCACATTAGTAATCAGCCAGTCAGGATGTCTGCAGGGAAACACAATTCCCTAACTGTAGCTCTGATAAAGTTAAGGATGTCTAGCACCAAGTGATGTACAGATGGGTATACATGTGGGAAAATGGCACATACCATGAAAGAAATGAAAATCGTGTATTCTTGTTGCTGCTTTCTCATTAAATTAGGGTTTATATGAATTATATACAAAAACTAAAAGGAAAAAAGAAAAAGAATCAATTCTTTCAATACGAAATGGAACAAGTTCATTTAAATGCTAGCCTTAGCAACATCAATTTGCTACACAAAGGGGAAATATTTAAAATATAAAAATATTTAAAACACAAATAAAATATCACTACAGATACCTGCTGATTAGAAACAAATGATGCTTTAGCTGAAATACTTTTATTTTCCTAGACATAAGCTGCTATGAGATAAAAAGATGATAAAAAAGATAAACTTAATTTTTGATATTTTTAAGCTTTTTATATGTGTCCCAAGAAAATTCCAAATTTATAGATAGCCAATTTTCTTCTCCTAGGGTCAAGGGAAGATCCTTATGGCTTGTAAAATTTCTAAAATTTTTCCCATAATATTTTTTGTATGTAGAAATGGTTTTCTCATATGACTAACCTTTTATCAATTCTCAAAGTTCTTCAAAACTCAAACATAACTATTGAACTGACTATATATTTTCTTCCATGAACTACTAGAAATAACTCCACCTTGTTCTCAATGAATATACAAATATTAATCTAATTAGTTTGAAAAACTAGTACTAGAATTTTGTTGAAAAACATGGTGTCAAGGTAAGACAACTCACTGTCTATCTTTCCAGTTTTATCTGTCATTTCTTATATACTTATTGTCTGGGTAGAGCATTTACTGTAAACTACTTATGGATCTTTTGAATTCATACAGAAATATCTGATCTACTTACCCAAGTCATTGACTTTATTCACATCAATTTTAGCATCACAGTTTTTATTTTTTCCTTCTATATTGAAAATTTTTTATACAGCATATTTTGACCATGGTTTTTCTCCACCCCAGTTCTTCCCAAATCCTTCTCACTTCACTGCCCACCCGTCTTTATGTCATTATTTACTCTCTTGCTTTAAAAAAAATAAAAATATATTCAAAGAAAAAACCCACAGTAACCGACATCAAAACAAACAAAAGACTAGTAAGACAAAAAAAAAAAAAAGATTATAAAACAAGGCAAAAAGAAACAAGAAGTCTATAACAATACCCCTGAGTTTGTGTCCTGTTGGCTAGCTACTCTTGGGAATGGGGCCTGCCCTGAAATGTGCATAAACCAAGTGAGACTTCATTGGGAAAAAGTGAGTTTTCCTTTCAGTTTAGTGTCAGTTTCAGATGGCTCCTGGTTTAGAGGTAGGAACTTATATCCTCTTCCCCTTCTCAGTGATGATAACTGCCTGGATTGTACCTGTGCAAGACTTGGGTGTACATCACAGTCTATGATAGTTCTCATGTGCATCAGTCCATTTGTGTCTGGAAGACAGTGTTTCTTTGGAGTCTTTGGTAACCTCTGCCTCTTCAATCTTTCTACCTCCTCTTATACATACATACTTGAGCCTTGAAAGAGAGAATTTGATGAGAAAATCCTGTTTATAACTGAGAGCTTCAAATGCATAATTCTCTGCACATTGTCTATTTGTTGTTTTCTTTATTAATTCCCACCTACTGTGAGAAGCTTCTCTGATGTGATTGAGTCAGGCACTAATATATGGGTATAGCAGTATGTACTTAGGAGTCATTTTATTTTTTCCTAGGCTCATAATCTATTTAAGCTCAGGTTTTTGACCACTTTAGCAGTATTAGATATGGGTTCAAACACATGGAATGGGCCTTAAATCTTTTAAAGAAAGTAGTAGATTACACCCATATCATTTGTGCCACTATTGCACCAACATCTCTTACAAGCTAGTTGCTGTTGTAGGTCATATGATTTGTAGATCCCAACAATGAAAATAATGCAATGTCCAATGTCTAGGATCAACTCACAGTCCTCTGCATTCCTCCAAGGAGTTTGGATCATTTCTCTGGCTCCACCTTCTACAAAACACGTAGCTCGTCTCATAGTCTCTATCTCAACCATTCCACTGCTGCTGCTGTTCTTGGTAGTCACACTACACTACTGGTATCTCCAAAATACTGGAATCTTGTCTTGCAGCTGGGCTTCACTTTCATCAATAGCATCTACTGGGCTCTCTCCATAGTGCCAAGCCTCAGCTCCTCTAACTGATCCATTAAATCCAGGGCTTTAAACTGCCATTGAGGCTGCACTTCCACCAATGACTTATCTTATTAATCACAACTGATCCTTCAATGCCAGTTGACCAGCATCCATTGTCATATCAGAGAAAATGTTTTATTTAGTGGTTCTGTTCAGTTCCAGTTTACCATGAAAGGAAGTCAGGACAGGAACCCAAGTAGGAACCTAGAGGCAACAGCTAATACAGAGGCCGTGGAGGAACATTGTTTGCTGGTCTGTTCTCCATGACATACTCACTCTGCTTTCTTATAGAATCCAGGACCACCAGTTCAAGGACAGCACCAGCCACCATGGTCTGGGCCCCTCACCATCAATAACTAAGAAAATGCCTTACATCCAGATCTCATGGAGGCATTTTCTCAACTGAAGTTCCATCCATTCAGATAACTATAGTTTATATCAAGTTGACTTAAGACTAGCCAGAACTACCTGTCTTTTTGTGTCTGGGTTATTTTACTCCCAATGATTTTTTTTCTGGTGTCATCCATTTACCCATAAATTTCATGACTTTATTTTTCTTGACCTAGATAATATTCAGTTGCATATATGTGCTACATTTTCATTATCCTCCCTAAGTTGATGTCCATCTAGGCTGTTGACTGTTTCCACTTTCTGGCTATGAAGATATAGTAGCAATTAAAACGGATAAGCAAGTATCTCTTTAGTGTGATGTAGAGTCCTTTGGGTACATACCCAAGCTGGATCTTGAGGGAGATCTTTCCCAAGCATCCCGAGGAACTAGCGAAATGATATCCAAGCAGCTGTAACAAACAATGAATAAGTTTTTCCCTTTCTGCACATCTTTGTCAGCATAAGCTGTCATTTATTTTATTGATCTTGACCACTCTGACTAGGTAAGATGAAATTTCAAAATAGCTTTAATTTGCATTTCCATTATGGCTAAGGATGTTGAACATTCTAAAAAAAGTATTTCTCAGCCATTTCTTTTTTTTTCTAGCTCACAACTTATTTATTTTTAATTCTTTTTTTTTATTGAGAAAAAAAAATTTCCGCCTCCTCCCAGCCTCCCACTCCTCC
>NC_022032.1:13855504-13861708 GCF_000317375.1 Microtus ochrogaster | reverse complement strand
GATTTTAACCCACAAACCTATGAATTTCTCAGCCATTTCTGTTTCATCTTTTGAGAGCTGTCTGCTTAGCTATATACCCCATTTTAAATTAGGTCATTTGTTTTGTTTATCTTCAGGTTTTTAAAAATTCTTTACATAGTTTATATACTAACCGTCTATCAGATGTATAATTCATAATCATCCTTCCCCATTCTGTAGGCTCCCATTTTGCACGAATGATGGCGACCTTTGCTGTGCAGAAGTTTTCAGTTTCCTGAGGTCCTATTTATTAATTGTTGGGTTTAGTGCCTGTGCTAATGGTGTCTTGTGCAGAAAGTCCTTTCCTGTGCCAACGAATTCAAGTCAATTCTCCATTTTCTTTTCTATGAGATTCAGAAAGGATATTGGCAGCTACTTCAGTGTGATAAGTTTGTTTCAAGTCTTTTGTGTAGGAGACTTAAATAAATAAACAAATAAATTAATAAGTGAGTAATTCCCACAATAATTATGCCTAGTTAGGTTGAGATCCACTTATAAAGTTTCTATTTGCACATTTTCTGGGCTCTTCTACTCTCTACGAAGTTCGAGATCATCTTTATCCTTTGACATCAGGCAACGTTTGAGCCTCTACTAGTCACAGACATTTATTATTTATAGTCTTTTGTCATAAGTTATTTTTTCATAGGCATTTGCCATTTCTCCAATTAGATTCTAAATTCTTAAAAGGAAGTACCCTTTTATCTTTCTCTGAAAGCCGTGTGTCACCTAGTTAAGTTTTTGTCATACTGCAGTTAATGAAAAAAAAAGAAGTGAGGATAAAAAGCTGCCTTGTACTTTCAAAAAGTTATCAATTTTGTAGAATCAATCCACATAGGGCAATCCTTTCTGTTCCTCCCCAAATCAAATGCTGGAACAAGTGAAGCATTATATACCATAGGAAAAAAGATTACCAGCTTAGATTTATATTCTGGGTCTTAATTCTAGTTATATTGTTAGCTTTCTTTTGGATCTAGGCTGATTGAATTCTCCGCTATCTCATTTATAAAATTGGGTTACTGCTTTCTGCCTTTTATTTCAAAAGAGCTTCCTCACATTAATGCAGACGAGTAATGAAGAGAGTGTAATACCTTCAAAGAAAAAAAGATGAATCATGAAGAGCCTGAGAAGATATAGGAAGGACTTAGCATGGGCGATCAGCTGGGGTCTCAGCACACTTACAGATTTAATCACTTTATTATTTAAAATAATAAACACCAAACTCTCAGCAAATGCTGACAGGAGTTGCAAATCAGAGGCAAATCTTTTGTCCGGCACTGTGTTAAGCATCATTTGAACACGCTTTGGTCTGTGAAGTCACACTGGCACAAAGACAGTAGTCATAAAAACACATACAGTTAAGGGGACAGTAACAGTTAACCTCTCTGGCTGATGGTAACTTCATCTATATAATAAGAGCAGCAGAGTGGTGACCTTCACAATCCCTTCCGGTGATGAAGTTTAACACTCTCGCAGTTCCTCATTCATTTCTGTTCTAGGAATGAGCAAACCTCATTGTGCCTCTCCTGTGTGGAAAGGCAGATCTGTCTCACAGGGTCAGAGAAGATTTAATTTCTACTAGTTCCACCCACAGATTGACACTGTGTTGCTAAATGGAAGCCAGCAGCTCTACAGACCAGGATCCCTTAGGAGTTACTTGCTATATAGCCTGGCATGGTGGCTCCTGCTTTTAATCCCAGCACTAAGGTGGCAGAGACAGGTGGTTCCCTCCATAGCACGCTCCAAACCAGCCAGGGCTCCATGGTGAGACCTCTTTTCAAGCTCATCACAGAAGTTATTCCATCACGCTACTTTGAGTTGGGGGAATTATAACATAGTTGTGGAAAGAGAAAAGAGAAGAAAAGACAGAGGAATCCAGGAATGCCAACGCCATTGACCGAAGCTGTAGAAGCCTGTGATAAGCTCATTCATAACTGGGATGCTAAATTATTTGAGCTGTTATGCAAAAATGTTTTATGTCTTCAGTTTATCTTCACTCACATTTTTTTTCCCTTGATATGATTTACTTCAAATTATAAGTTCTTTTTTATGCTGTTTTACTTTTGAATGTTTTTGTGCTTCTCTGTTTCGGTTTCTGCAGAAATGTGGGGTACAAGTTGTGTTCACATTATTTAAGTCACAGGTTTAAAATACACACAGACACACGCATAGACAGACACACATACACACAAACACACACACATAGAGACAGAGAGAAAGAGAGAAATTTTGGAGAATCTACAATTATGACAATTAAAACTACCTTTGGTAGTTGGTATTTATGCTTTTCCGCTTAAAGCAATTGTTAAGCTGTCTTTAACACACAGAGAATAGATCTACTATTTACTTTTCAAAGATTTTGATTTTTTAGATGTTTGATACCACTTATGTTTTTGCTATTTCTGTTTATCAGGTTACTGACCTCTGGAAGTATCTAGCCAGTTTAAGCATCTAAACAGCCACCTTTCTCCCACATGCCTTCTTACACATAGGTTATACTTTCAGCTAAGCTAGGGAGCAGACTACCTTATAAAATGTCTTTAAGAATATGCTATAGTTAAAATGTACATGTGAATTCAGGGGTTATCACATTTGATACATACGATTAGTTGACTTATTGCACTTCCTGTTTACTCAGTTAATATTATTAACAGGCCTAGCATGTCAGACAGACTTTTCTGTGAAGAAGGATATTTTGTGCCTAGTTAGGACAGCATAATGTCAGCAGTTGAGACAGGGGCATTTTCTTACTCAGTGGCTTACTTTAACCGTAAAGAAATAAACTCCATGTGGAGTTTCTTCCATGCCCATTATCTTCTTTGAAGTAGAATGGTACTGCCAGGAACAGACATGTCTCATTGTCATAGAAGGAATCTAGGTTATTAAAACATCTTAAATGCCATATTCTGTAGATTTCTGAAGTGTTTGAAGATGATCTATTTAAACAACTAAAGAAGTAGTGACCTTGAGAGAGATTCGGGAAACAAGAGAGGAGTTGGGGGTATGCATGAAATTTCAAAATACTTAAATAGAAACAAATTTCAAAATTAAAATGGCAATTTATCAGTTTCTGCATCAAATAAAGAGTTGCATGGAAACACAGTCCATGTGGGTGGTACTGGCGTTGCTGCTTTTAGACTCCAGTATTGTTCCAGATGATTTTGTTTCTCTTCACTCATCATGATGCTTAGAGATGTTGCTATTCTTGACTGAAGTTCTGTCCTCCAAGTCTGTATTAAAACATAAGTTCATAAACCAATGGACCAAAATAGAAACAACAAACCAAAAACAAAACAAAATCAAATAAAATAGTGAAGTGTTCTTTTTTCCTTTTTGAAGTCTTCCTTCATGTCACAAGTTCATTCTCTCTCTCTCTCTCTCTCTCTCTCTCTCTCTCTCTCTCTCTCTCTCTCTCTCTGTGTTGCTGTGCAGCTCATGCTGGTCTTGACAACTTGATTCTCTCCTGCCTTCATTTCTCCACAGCTGTGATTGAATGATTGCAAGTGTGTACAACCATTCCCAGTTCCATTAAAATTTGTAAAGTAATGACTTCATCTTTGTCAACACCTATACTCTTTATTTTAAATGGCCACACATTCCTCATTTTTCAATACAAACAAACAAGCCAACAACAAACAAACTATTAGTGTTTTGTGCGTGTATGTGTGCATGTGGTGTGTAGTGTGTGTGTGTCTGGGAGGGTGTTAGGATGTGTGTCGCATATATGGAGGTCAGATGACAGCTTTGCAGAATTGGTTCTCTCTTTCCACATTTACATGGGATCTCAAGATTGAATTCAGGTGGCCAGGCTTGTATGGCAAAAGCCACCCACAAAAAAGGTTTATATTAGGCACACATGTAGAAAATGCTCAGACTTTGTGAAATAGCATGCTATTGGTAAGTTTTATATTTGAAATTAATTATTCATTGTATTTTTAAAGCTGAAGCAATTAAACTTTATAAATTATTTCCAAATCTGGTAACTTTCAAAGATATGTATTCCACACCAAGAATTTCCTAAAAGCAGTTTAAATTTAGATGGGCAAGTGCTAAGAAAGCTTCCCTGGAATAAAAAAATAATTTTAGAGAAACAATTTTATGTGTAGTTTTAATTAGGTATATCAAACTCATTAATTGGAATGAAAAATTTGAATATTTATGAAATAATAAGGACTGTGTATAGCTGAATGGTAGAACTATATTAACATGACATGAAAAGCTTGGTGATATCATGGATTGCTAATTGTCAATTTTAGAAACACTCTGTGTTACACTGTCTTCATGTCTACCTACAGAAATGAACTCACCACAGAAAAAAGGAAAAATGAAGGAGAGTATCATGACTGTTTGTTTTAGGGACTTGAGAGATGGCTCCACAGGTAAGAATAATTACTGCTATTTTGCAGGACTGATCCACTTCAGGCATATCACAACTGCCTGTATCTTCAGTTCCAAGACACCCGGCATCCTCCTTTGGCATCTGCGGGCACCATCAAGTGTGTGTATAGACACATACAAATTGACATGAACATATAAATAAAATATTTTTTAAATGTTCATTTTGCTGGTATAGAGCTAAAATGTTTCTGACAGAATCTCCCTATGTGATTCAATCTTGCTTCAAGTTTATTATTTTTCTTCCTCATCCTCTCAAATGCTTGGAGTAGTATTACAGATATGCTTCGTCTTGTCCAGCCAAAAATAAATAAATAAATAAATAGAACAAAATCATTTTAGAGAGGTATCAGGTGGGCAGTTTTCAATTTCCTTTTAATGTCTTTTCCAATGTAATAAACTGGCCCGCAACTTTCCAAAGAAGTATTTGTCAAAATGACTTTATTTTTCCCCCACAATCATTTTACTTAAATTATGTTTATCCTATAGGGCACATAAACTAGTTAAGAGTATTTAAAATTATAGTTATTTTGGGTTATAAATAAAAAAATAATTCTGAGATAACTATGTAAGCATAAATTATGATTGTTACTATATTATAGTGGGTATATATTTTAAGTAAGACTTAATTTCAAAATATTTTAAAACACACCTTGATTAATAGGAGATAAAAAGTTCACATACAGAAGTAATGAATGTCTTCTAATGCAATGGGTATATAATATATGCATGGATATAGATCAGGCGATGCTAAAAATGTGACATTAGTTGTAAACAATGCTCTTATAAATATTAAGAATCCCTAATCAGAAGATGAGCTGTAATTCTCTGGATTGTTTGCCATTTTAATAAGTTATAATGGTACTCTACAACAGATAATGATTATATGCAAAGCATAATTAAATTTTATAACCACTGAACTCAGACATACTTCCTTACAGTAATTTTGAACCTCATTATTAACATTTCCGTTGCAAACTTTATCTTATTTATTAATGTGCTCGCGTACACATTAGCTACATACATGTAGAAAAAGGCATATATAATAGTGAAACATACCTTTCTCATGTAGGATAGGAGTTTATAGCATATTAAATCTTTGCAAGCCTAGTTGTGCTTGAACATACTAGAATGTTAATAGGAATTTGGAAGGGGTTTTTCTTACAGCAGGTTTACTTTGTCAGGGAAATTACAACATTTTCTTAATTTATGACTGTGCTTGCTCTTTTTGCTTCTAACTACTAGAAAATGTGACTAAAATGTTCTTTATTGATTTAAAAACTCTTGGTAACGTTTCTAATGTGATAGATTGCCAATGAGACATTATTTAAACACATATAAATTATCATATATATATACACACATACACACATATAAAAAGAGGTAAACAACAGAGACACAGAGAGACAGAGAAGCAGGGAGATAAACAGAAAATGATACATATCCACATATTTATAATTGTGTGGAGGTGCATATGTGTACACCCATGTTAAAGCATGAAGTTGGTTTTGAGTGTCTTCCTTGGTCTCTCTCAGGTTATTGAGGTGGGGCTCTTGAGGATCCTGGAGGTCACGAATTCTGGCTAGTCTTGCTAGACGACTTGCCTTGAGAAATTCCCATCTCTCCCTCCTGAGGGTAGTGCCACACCTGCTAGGCCTTCATCTCAGTTCGTACAGATCTGAACTCCAGTTCTCATGCTTGCGTGGCAAACCCTCTATCCCCTGAGTCAACCCCCATCTTTGTAGTAGAAGGCTGTTTGTTTGTTCCCAGCTGCTCAGCCTTGAAATAACCACA
>NC_022032.1:13846817-13855310 GCF_000317375.1 Microtus ochrogaster | reverse complement strand
AGATCTGAACTCCAGTTCTCATGCTTGCGTGGCAAACCCTCTATCCCCTGAGTCAACCCCCATCTTTGTAGTAGAAGGCTGTTTGTTTGTTCCCAGCTGCTCAGCCTTGAAATAACCACACAGAAACTGTATTAATTAAATCACTGCTTGCCCCGTTAACTCTAGTTTCTTATTAGCTAACTCTTACATCTTAATTTAACCTATTTCTATTAGTCTGTGTATCGCCACATTGCTGTGGCTTACTGGCAAGGTTCTGGCATGTCTGTTCCAGGCAGCTATGTGGCATCTTCTTACTCTACCTTCTTTTCCCAGAATTCAGTTTAGTGCCCCCCCACCCACATCACCTACTTCTATTCTGCCCTGCCAGGCCCAAGACAGATTCTTTATTAACCAATGGTATTGACAGCATACAGAGGGAAATTCCATATCACATATTTAAGTTTTCTTTTTATATATACCAAATTCTATGAGTTTAAAAACAAACAAACCAACACAAAGTAAATGATTCCAAGAATCTTTCAGTTGTACATTAAATACAAATTTCTCTGTTCAGCATTCTATTTTAGGATAATTACTTCTTGCCTTCTAGTCACTGACAGCCAGAGACAACTACAGGAGTCCAGTGTGTTTGCAATAACTGTTTCTCACCTCTGCAGGTTGGTACCAGGATCCTGAGGTGTGGGCCTGGCCTAAGTTGTCCTATCTCCCCATCTTCCAGTCAGCTGACAGAGAATGACTATTTTAGTAATTGAGTAAGAGATTTTTCTCTATTATTATCTGTAGAATCTAAAGATCTTGTAAATCTAAAGCTGTGTGTGTGTCCCCATCATCTCAGCTGGAGACATCAAGCCAGATATGGAGTCAGAGGGGAGTGGGGAAGTGTTGAGCAACAAAGAGCACATACTTTGGGCCTTCATTGAAGACCAGGAGTCAACAGAGACTATGCAAATCTTGGACTGTTATAATCCATGAACTAAGTCAAACTCAAAAGAAACTGCAATAGAACAAACCTGCTATTCTTATTTAAGTTGACTGCAATTGGACTTAATTCACTTAAAAATCTGAAGTCCTGGGTGACATAAGCACACTCTTCGATACTAGGAAATTGAAAACAATTGTGATGTGTTCAACAAGCATTTGTTGAATTTTAAACATGTTCTAGGCACTATTGAAGGTACAGCAAAGTAAAAATATTTCTGTCTTTTTGAAACCTTTATTTTGGTTGGGATAGATATCCAATAAAACATAATCACAGCAAATTAGTAAGTTCTATTGCATCGGAGAATATGAGGAATGCTATATATATCTTGAGTGGGTTATCCAGGCAAGGCTTTATGGAAGGCTAAAGTGGAATAACTGAGAACATGTAAAGGGAAGGCATACTTGCATTTCTTTGAAAGAATGAGGATGATTACAAGAATTCAAGACTGTGCCAAACCAATGTCAATATAGCACTAATCCTCCATAATCTCCTTGCCCTTATACCCTTTCCAATACCCACTAAATAATTCTATACCCAAGCTCTCTTCACATCCATCCATATCTGTCTCCTGCCTGCTGCAGTCTCCCTGCCAATGTTGAGCTGCCTTAAACCTTTCAACCTCCCTACCCCAAAGAAACAATCTAGACAGAAAGGCCATTAGAAAGAATTCTTAAAATTGTGATAAGGATACTGAAGTGAAGTTCTTTACAACTTAAGGCTTCTGGAAAGGGTACAGGTAGGAAAGGACCCAGTTTTCTTTATGAGACTGGCCATTGGGAGTTTGACCATGCTTCTCCTCCTTCTTCTTTTCATAGGGTGAGGTCACGAGGATGGATGGCAGACTTGAGGACTGAGAATTGAGTGTGATTGGCGCGCATGATATGAAATTCCGAAAGAAGCAATACAAATATCATGTTGGGAAAAAGGAGTTTCCACGGTCATGGTGTCTCATTGTAGCAATAGAAACAATCAGTAAGACAGAAGTTGGTACCAGGGACTGGGATATTCCTGTGATAGGCCTGACCATGTTCTTGTGTGGATGGGTGTGCCTTTGGCGCTTTGAATTAGAAAGGCAGCTGAATGTGCTCGGTAGAATTTAATGGACCATAATGGTAGGAACCTGGAAGACAATGGTGCTGAGGGTGACTTGAAATGTGGGGCTAGGCTCAAGACTCTTCAGAGAAAAACGGAAATATGTGTCCAAAAGATTATTCTTGTGCTTTTTTGGTAAAGGATGTGACTGCTTTCTGCCCTTGCCCAAAAAGTTTGCCTGAGGCTAAATTGAAGAATTATTTATTAACAGCTTCAGCAGAGGATATTTAAGAACAGCCTAGCATTGACTATGGTGTATGCATTATGTTCATTCTTATGCAGATAAATATATTGATAAAGAGCAAGCTGAGCAAGAAAAATCACAACATATACAGAAAAGCGGCACTAGGTAGTGGAATGTATCTAAATCGTGTGTTCCAGAATATAAACAGATTAAAGAAAGTCTGGATGTTAAATGGAATAAAGAGAGGGGTAACCTCAAAGAAAGATCCCACCTTCCAATTTGTGAAAAGGAATTTTAAAAAAGCTTAGAGCTGTGTGTGGAGTGCATACTTTTAATCCCAACACTTGAAAGCAGAGGTAGGTAGATCTCTAAGCCTAAGGCCAACCTGGTCTACAGATCTAGTTTCACGATAGCCAACCTTAGGCAGTGAAGGAAGTCATTGTAAAAAGAAAGCTGGTGAAGATGCAATTGAAGGAGGGAGCCATTTTCCAGCCCCAAGAAACAGCAGTTTTGGCCATGTGGTTCCACCCACAGTTAAGGAAAACTGCTGAGGCCAGGCGTGTATCAGAAGTGTCTTTGAATGGAGGTCTACAGAGGTCATTATGTGAAACTGTGAAAGTGAAGACTGCATTGCCTTGAAGACCCTAAAATGTTGGAGATGCCAGAGTTGCAGGATACCTGCTGAGGAAAGTTTGCTAACAGGGAGTGGAATCATCCCAAAAGAAAGAAGAGTGTTGCTGTCAACAAAGCTGAAAGGAGTTGGAGATCTGAAGAGTGCTTTGACATCAGATGTGGAGATGCAGAATTTGGAGTTTGTCCAGCTAGTTTTTGGTTTTGGTTTGGTCCAGTATTTTGCCATTATATTTCCTTCCCTCCCTTTTTGAATGGTAATGTTTATCTTGTGCCGTTATATGCCAGAAGTATTTGTTTTGCCTTTTATTTTTTAAGGGATTATAGTTAAGAGATTTTATGAGTCTCAGAAGAGACTTTGAACTTTAGACTTTTAAACATTATCAATACTATGATAAACTATCAGGACTTTTGAACTTGGCCTAAGAATATTTTTCACTATCATATGGTTACAAGCTTATAGGGGCCATGGAGTGGATTGTGGTGGTTTGAACAAAACCGCCCCCATAGGCAAATAGGGAGTGGCACTATTAGGAGCTGTGGCCTTGTTGGAGGTAATGTGTCACTGGGGGTAGGCTTTGAGGTCTCAGATACTCAAATCATACACAGTATGGCATTTTCTTTCTGCTACCTGCTGATTTGGATGCAGAGCTCTCAGTTTCTTCTCCAGCACTATGTCTGCCTGCATGCCACCATACTTCTTGCCATGATGATAATGGGCTAAAACTCTGCATTGAAAACCAGTCCCAATTAAACATTGTTATCATTCATAAACACTGGGCAACCCAGGACCAATCCCACAAGAAGCAGCAGGGGGTCACCCTCGGCCTCTGTGGGTCTGGTGGCAGATGGCCTGAGATCTTGGTGGGAGAGAGACAGATAGACAGATAAGCCATGCAGAAAGAGCAGGGGTATAGAGTTTATTTGTGGATTATGGAGAGGGAAGGGGAGAAGGGCAGATGTGTGTGTGTGTGTGTGTGTGTGTGTGTGTGAGAGAGAGAGAGAGAGAGAGAGAGAGAGAGAGAGAGAGAGAGAGAGAGAGAACTCCCTTTCCTCCAAGGAAGTTTGGGGAGAGGGTGCAGTTTGTCTCTTAAGGGACAGGGTGGTACCCAGGCCAACAGAGTACAACATATATTTTCCTTAATAAGCGTTGCCATGGTCATAGTGTCTCTTCACAGTAACAGAAATTCAAACTAAGATAACCACAGTAGAAACAGCTGCTAAGAGAGTATCATCTAGCAAAACAGCAAGTACCTTGTGAAAGAAGGAACCTTTTGTAAAAATTAACTGTGATAATTCCTTTAAACCTGTCTGAGGATGACCTATAGGCTTATTTTGACATCACTTCTAAAAATTTTGCATGTTCTTAAATCCACCACCCTGGGAAGCAACATTCCAAACATGTGCCATTAGGAGTCTCTCAAAACCATTAATGGCATAGCATGAAGGTTTTGGGTTTGCTAGGAAAACTGAGAAGGTTGACAATATAAAAAGAGAAGACTACAAAACTGGACAATTTCAAACCGAGTAATAGTTTACTGGCATTTTTGGAAAACTGATTCAACGGTGAGCTCAGAGGTCTAGAAGTACTGGGGGTACATTGGGAGTACATGGGAAAGGAAGGTGGTGGATGCCGGGAGCACTGATATTATGAACTGGGTTCAAATGCTTACAATGACAAGATCTCGAATGTGATTATTATAGTATGAGGGAGTGTTGGGGAGAAAATAAAGGAGGAGTTGGAGAGATAGGCATACATTGAAATTACTAAAAGGATGAGAACCTACTGCAGCGTCTGCAGGATTCATTTTGATTGGACCTTGAGTGACCTTGGTGATAGATAGAATCCATTTAAAGCAAAGGGTAGGTAGACTTTTCTACTCACTAGTTCCTAAATAACCTAGATGGAGACTCAATATTAATTATAAATGCTCGGCCAGTACTTCAGGCATTTTACTAACTAGCTCTTACAACTTATATTAATCTATTTCTCTTAATCCATGTGCTGCCCTGAAGCTCATGGTATTTACCTCTCTGGCACATCTTGATTCTTCCTCATCTGTCTGGCTACTCCTCAGACTCCTTCCCAGCCTCCTCTGTGTCTGGTTGTCCCACCTATACTTCCTGTCTAGTTAAAGGCTTGCCAGATTTTTATTAAACGAGTTCAAGTGAAAGATCTTTACAGTGCACAAAATATTATTCCACAGCAGCAAACATCCAAACAGAGACATTTATAGTTTTTGAGAACACCATGGTTCAGAATCACTATACCAACCCTAGACTTCCTGCTTGTATCACTTCCTGTTTCTTAATGCTTTTTACAGCTGAGCTCAGTTCTAACGGATACACTACCAGCCATTTGCTCTTACTGACATGGCTTTCTCTAACCTCCCTGTATGCCACTCATTACCATAAAATCTAGAAGTAGCTATGAAAAGTCTCCTTTATCCTTTAAGACCCAGAGAGTGGAGTAAGGAGTCATTAAACATTTCCCTGGTCCCAGGGGTGGAATCAATCACTTCTCCGTTCCCTTGATTATGTGTTTCTAAATTCCCAATTATAAATTCTAACAGCCGATTCCATCTTACATGTAATCTTTGACCACGTCTCACTGTGGTGTTGAACGGATACCAAGGGCTCCAGTACTGGTCACGTCAATGCCTGAATGGACACAAGCCAAGTGCAGTGAACTCCCCACAAATCTGAAATTATATAGGGCAGCCTGGAGACAGCCTTGCAGAGCCCTTGCAGTGGTAGTGATCAAAAGGGAAATGGACTCTGACTTCATAGAGGTATATCAGAGAGAACTCGGGCAGAAGACTACTTCAAAAGATGGAAACTGTACCACCGAGGTTGGCTTCTGAAGTGTGATGACTCCGATCTATCCCTGGGGGCTTGTGGCCTAGCTGTGATGAAATACCAGTGGAGAACTTGACCACGGGCATTTCTGAACATGGGACTCCTTCTTAGTCGGGTTGGTTAGTATAAAGGCAACAGCAGTATAAAACTCTCACTGGGATACTATTAAAAGCTGCTGTTAGCAGGCGAGAAAAACGTGTTCTAAGACACACTGGAGGAGCCAGGGAAGGCCATGTTTTCATTTGAGCATTCCCAGCGTGCAAAGACACAGATAAAAAGTATGCTGGGACAGGTGCCTCAAGCCGCGGCTTGCACACAGAGCATTCTGCTGGCACAGCTCTAGTTAGTGGCTATCCAAGGCTATCACGCTGCGAATAAAAAACCCTAACCATTTGAGAGTTTTTATTTTATCTGGCATTCTTGTGCTGTGGGTCTGCTTGTGCATTGCCACAGTGTGCGTGTGGAGACCAGGTGACAATTCTTGAGAGTTGAGTCTGCCTTTCCATTGTGGGATTTTCATATGTGGCAGTCTGTTTACCCACCGAGATATCTCTGGTGGGCGTCTTTGGTTTTGTGTATGTGCGACACTTACTGCGGGGTCATAACAACTGGGGGATTCAATAAAGTTGGATCTGCAGTCTAGTCAACTAGTTTCCTTCTGCTGACAAAGCTAACTCCCCACTGACTGTGTTTGCCCTTTAACAAAGGCTTCTTCTTTGTATGGCCCTGCAGTACATCCCAGGTGACAGCTCATAGGGGCTCTAGTGCTTGTCAGCTTTATTCTGTTGGTTTGGAGCTCCGTTTAGCTGCCTTTTGCTACCCAAAGAGAAGGTTTTATTTGTCTGCCAATGGAAAGTCCCGATTTTTCTTGGGGTTCAAACTAAAGACAATTGTTTATCCAAACCACAGCAGGAATGCTCTAGCAAGGCTTCTGAAACTGTCAATCAGTCTTTATCGCATCCAAAGAGTGTAGACCTTTTCCAGCAATTGTCATAGTAGAATGAAGAAATTTGTGCCAGTACACAAATAAGAAAACCACCAATGTAATGTAAAATGTGGTTTTAAGCTATTGTATGCACACTGGAATAAAGAGACATCCAGTATAGTTACAAGAGTGCTAAAATTCCACTTTTACCAGAATAAAATTGCTTCCTCCCCAACTGCTACTTCTTGCCACATTTGAATTTGTTAAAAAAAAATGGTTGATCTTCCTAGTTTACTGTATCTGTACTGATAGACTTGTCTAAGTTAGTAAAGGTTACTTTCAAAATGCGTGTGTCTGGTCCCCTCCCAAGTCCTTTACCCAAGGTTGAGCATTTAGACAAAAGACCCCATTCCCTCAGTTTTGAGGAAAGTTTCTGTTTGCTAAATTGCAAGACATTCTCTTTATCTCCGGCTAGAGGAAATTGAAACTCTTCTACTAACATATAGCTTTAGTGCCTATTAACTTGTTAAGGGCAATGCTAGCCTCACAAGCCCCACCCTAGCTCCCAAGCCCCCTTCCTCCCATTTCCATTTCACGCTGAAAATCTTTCCCCTGTTGCTACTCCGTACTTTCCAGGAGACAGCCTTGGCAGGAATAAACCTTGGAATACGCCTTTTCTGCCTTTACCCCCAAGAGTTACTATATTGTTTCCTTTGCCGTGCCCATTTTCATTCAGTCTTCACATGCCAATTCCATAGCATTCACTGGGCAACCTCAGCACAAATAGAACTATAGCATACAAATGTTAGTATTCAGACACACCTTGGCGCTGCCCCTTGGAAACCTGGCACAGAGTGTCAGGGCCTAAGCCCTGTGCCAGACCTGAATGCATAGCAGACACTATCCTGTTCCTTTAAGAGACAAGCCCAACCCACTCCTTGATGTTCTCCTGAAGATGAAAGCAGGTCTTTGCTCCCATCCCTCTCTCCCTGACTCCCTCTCCCTCCTCCCCCTCTTTTTGTCTCTCTCTCTTTCCATTCCCTCCCTCTACCCTCCTCTCAATAAACTCCACACTCAAACTCAGTCTTCATGGAGTATTTGTCTGTACCCATGCCCCATGGGACCCTCTGCAAGGGTGCCTCTTGGGCGAAAATCACAACATTGATGGGAGGAAATCTCATATTAGGGGCAAACACTCCCTCCTTTGTATAGAGTGCTCAAGCTCACAGCAAGCATGATATAAAGAAGGGGTGGGGGAGTAACAAGGTATAAACCTCAACCATAGCATTTTCAACTCTGGCCTGAAAAGGTTGAAGTTAATTTTGGTGGCATGACCTAGGTTGGCAGCATTTGATCCACATTTTCTAAATAACTACGAAATTATAACTGCGCAGTCTCTGGAGTGCAGATTCAGCTTACCCTGCATCTTAACGAAGCCCATTTTTCTTCTACTTAATCATTTGGCAGTCCAGATGCCATGCAGTTACCACGAAACAGAACAACAAATCACTAGCAGACATATTTTATGAGAGCATAATGCACATCACCATTGATGACAGCTTTGTAAAATCATCCCCGAGTCTTTAAGGGATTCATTTAGAGGAAGTCATAGTAAAACTAGTATGAGTTATTCTCAGTTTTTAATAAAGGACATATAAATCATGAAAATGAATCCTATCATATCAATATCTTTCTACAAATCCAATAGAAATTCAACTAGGTAATAAATGCATGTCTATCATCCCTCCTCTCTCTCCTTCTCTCCCTCTCCTCCCCCTGAGACACACACACACACACACACACACACACACACACACACAC
>NC_022032.1:13841286-13846717 GCF_000317375.1 Microtus ochrogaster | reverse complement strand
CACACACACACACACACACACACACACACACACACACACACACACACACACACACACACACACACACACACTGGAATCATTCATATAACAGCAACAAAAAAAAAGCTCTAAGGAAATGATAATATTTCCATTTGGATAAGTGTTAAGTAATATTCAAACAAAATTGGAAGGCTCAAATAACTTTGCTTCTCACAGCTCTGAAGGCCGGATGTCCTGAGGCCACTTTCCATAGCTTGCAAATGAACAGCTGCCCATGGTCTCAGATCATCCTAAGAGTGATTTCACACCAGAGCACTACCTCTGCCGTCATTCCTTCTTTTCAAAACGAACGTGTCACACTGAGTTAGTGCTTTACCCTTAAGACCCAAATTTAGAGGCGCTATCTCCAAATAGAGTCATATTTGAATGTGCTGATGATGACTCCTTCAGCTTATGAATTCTGGGGGTAAACAGTTCATTCCTTGATATTGGCTGTTTAAAGTAGCCAGTAAATCAGAAACCTCTTCATAGCACTTTTAAGTACATTGCAGCCTAACATAACAGTATGTTGACAAACTCTGCCAGCGTGTTCAAGTGACTGAATAACCCTGAGAAAGGCATGACCTTCCTCCAGTCCACAGTCGCCTTGCTTGAAAAATGAAGTTCTTTATCTCTGAAATAAAAGTTCATTATAATTTATTGCTTCAAAATGAGCCCATGGAACACCCATCTGAGGGTTGGAAGGACACTTTTAGTACACATTTGCCTTCTAATAGAAAGAGCTAAAAGGGCAAAAGGGACTATTAGTCTATAGAGTGGGACTTGTGGACTTTGGTCCAGGCTGAAACATTGCACAGAGACATAATAGGCCACTGTAGAGGGATGCACAGATGAATAGTGAATTATAGGCAGATGGAAACACACATTGCAAATCTCATAATTGCATGAGTTTCTTCACAGTGCCCAGTTTAATTTCAATCCCAAAAATTTGAAAAAGTGACTTTTTTTTTCTGGGATAGTTACATCATTCTGTATTCAAACAAATATTATTTCCTCTTCTTCAATATTTAACAACATTAAAAAGATTCACATATTCTTTGTGCATGGGTGTTTTTCTTACATTCATGTGTATATACCACATGTATTCCTGGTGTTTGGGGATATTAGAAGAGGGGGCATGAAATCCCTTGCACCTGGTGTTATGGATGATTATAAAACACCTCTCTGTGGCTTGGAGCCTAGCCTGAGGGTTCTACAAGAGCAACAGGTGTTTCTAACTTTGGAACAACCACTTTGGCCCTCTATTAACATTTTTTTAACTTTAAATTTTGTGCCTCTAATAAATCCGTGTATGCAACTAGTAAGAATAGAATGTATTTTCTTTTTTTTTTGCATAAAAACTTGATTTTTTATTATAATCATATAATTGAAAAATAACACTTAACATTCCTCCAAACATGATGAATTCATTAAAAAGCTTTTTATTTGTTATTTTACAGTATACAAAATAATTGTTTTGAACAAAATTTTAACCTTTATTTTCTTTACTTGTTCATAAACTAACAAAAGTAGAGTTGTGTTCAAATTAACTAGAAATCATTGAATTGTAATAGATGTAGTTTTCTGTAGAAGAAACTTCTCTAAGTTACAAACTTGCATAATATTTTGCTTAAGAATTGATAGCTGGATATTTCTTTTATATAAAAGAAAAAAACCAGGACTCTTCTAATTCTATTTTCCTACTTATTATTTTGCATGTGCTTAAGTTAGATTTAAAAAGCTCAATAGATACTGAATGTTCATGCCAGGCAATCCCTAAATTACGGTTAATCCCAACGGTTGAGAAAAAGACCATTGTCACAATTTAAAACCAAATTTAGCAAGCTTTAATTAAATACCGGCCATGTGCATTGACACTGGTCAGGTACATCTCTGGGTTTCCAGAAAATGGTCCTGAGTCATGATTTGCAGTCATGAAAGTATTTCCTATCAGGTCCAATCAGAGACAAGCATACATTCTGACATATTTCCTGTCCCCTAACCTCCTGCTCATATATGATCAAGCACATCTGATGTACATAGGTCAAAAAATTTGTTTAGGGGAGTGAAAATATGTGGCTTTTTCCGTGCCATAAACAACAGCTTCCAGCATTTCAGGAACTATCTGTGCTTGGCCTAGGAGCTTATAGATCAGAGGCATTTTTGTTCCATGGATCTTGTAGTCATTAGAACTTAGTAATTAGAAATTAGTAATTAGAACTTAAGATGTAACTTAGGCTCTCACATTATTAACTAGATTTATGGATTTGTGGTGCTCTAAGAAGTATCAACGTTGTCCTTACAGGACTAGCTGTATAAAGTTTAAAAACTTCTAAACTGACATATATTAGAGTTTGTTCATTATTTTATAGTGTATTTTGTAAGTAGTGTCAAAATGTTAACTTTGTAGGATCCAATAATACTTGGTCTTTCCTACATGCATGGACACAATTAAAATTGACACTGCAATCATATGGAATGGAAAAAAATAACTTCAATTACTTTATTTCACAACAATATTCTACTTGTTTAAGATATTTTATGATGTTAATGTGTTTGTGATATCTACTGTATTCCAAAGATGTTCACTTTATATAGATTTGTTCCAAAATGAGTCCATTGGCCACTATACTATGAGTCAAAAGTTATTTTCCTTGGTTAATGCATGCTCAAGTTTATGTTGTTAAAATAATTTTATGATTAGAAAATATGTCAGGAAATGTTTTCTTGGGTGTAGTGACATTATTTTCTCATAGAACAATTCCACAAATACATCTTAAATACTTACTCCTTTTGTTGACTAAAAAAAAAATGGGAAGAATAGAGAATATCTGACTTCATGAGAGATGCAGGTTTTTTTCCTCTCAAAAGGCAGTGAAATATAATTATTGGAAGAGAATAATCATTGAACTCAAACTTGTAAAATACATACTTAATTTTAAGTATTTATAATGTTTTTTTTTTACTGTATTTTGTTTTCTAAATAAGCTCTCTCTGCATAGTCCTGACTGTCTTGGAACTCAGACAAATCAGGCTGGTCCTGAACTCAAAGAATATGGAGATCTGCCTGCTTCTTGTCTTGGAAATAAAGGCCTGAGCCTATATTGGTTTCAGATTCGTTCGATCCTTATCTTTTTTTTTTTTTTAACCTTGCCTGCCTAAAGCATCTGATTGGTCTAATAAGCAGCTGAATGACCAATAACAAGGGAAGAGGTAAAGGAAGGAATTCCAGGTAGAGAGAGTAAGGAGGAGGAATTTTGACTTAGGGAAGGAAAGAAAAAAGAGACAACAGTAAGGGAGATGCCAGAGCCCACCCAATCAGACACAGAGGAAGCATGGAAATAGACCTACAGACTGAAACGAAGGTTAAAAAGCCCCAGGTTAATGTAAATGAGTAGAAGCAGGTTAAATTAAGTTAAAGGAGCGAGTAGAACAAGTCTAAGGTAAGGTTGAACATTCAAAATTAATAAAAAGTCTCCATTTCTTTATTTGGGAGCTGGCTTGGGGCCCAAAGACAATTCCAACCACAAGTAAGCTCTTTGCTAAAAATCCCATAAATAATCGCAGTGTTCTCGCTTCCCAGCAGATGGCGATGTTCAGTGAGTGACAGTTCTCAAACCAAGCGGTTCCAGTTTTCAACCTTTATTCCATTTTACATGCCTTGTAACATGTCTAAAAAATTATGCCAGAAACTGACTAAATACATGAAACATATTGAGCATATCGTATAGGGTTCATAAAGCTTTGTTTACACGTGTAAATGGATGTATTTGTACAACCTTGTATGAGAAAAGGTGAGTAAAGAAATTGATTTCTATTCTTCAATTTTCCAGAGTTTGTTATAAAAATAATCAAAATACACTTGGTGAAGATTAAGCTGAAAGCCTCCCTAAAGCTTATTTTAAAGGCACATTGCTCTCACATTTGTTCTGACACACAAATCCATACAAGAAATGAGAAACGTTGTGGTTAATGTAAGAGTCATGTAATTGCCTTCTTTTTGGTAGGAGGGGTAGAGAAATACTGAATGACATTAATGAAAGAGTTATAAAATAAATATTAAACTACAGAATAGCTATTTGATTAGAAATTGATCTTAGAAGGTTTGACCTACTTTCCTGTGAATTAAATACAACCCCCTGTAGGCATTTAGAGCACATGTAGCCCCTTTAGAAACACAATTATCTGTTTTTAAATCTTTAATGTATTTTTCTTAAAATACTATATTTTGAATTGTGTACCTTAACAAAGCACTCTTACAGACAATCATATGTAATTGGGACAGGTAAAGGAAAAGAAGTAAATTAGTGAAAATGCAAATTACTTTAAAACTGCCTTATAAAAATCTTTAAGAATAAGAAATATTAATAAGTCTCTGGGAAGATTCTCATATTTAAATGGAAGACTGCCCACATTTGAGGGCATATGAGTTAGTTATTGTATAGGTCCAAATGGGAAGATTGGACTCTCGTTTGATGACTTCACTGTTGAAGAAAAGCATCCTGAAACTGTCTCTGGAAGCCTGCTGCTTTGCCTCTCAAGAGGCTCATGAGTTGGAATTCATTACCTGATTTTATCAGTGCATCAAAAAGAGAAGAGATCCATCTCTTTAAGATGGACTCATTAAGCAAACCCCAGAGATGGATGTATGAAAACATAATGCTTATTTGTTGAAATCACAATGAGAAGTTCAGTCATCACAGGAAGAGCAATACTAATTCTGGATCATACACTGTTTTCCCTGTAGGCAGAATTATTTGAGAGGCCACACTATAATCAGAAGGTTTCTTGGTGATTATGTATTTTAAGATATTATTTAAATAGGAGGTGGTTCTAATCTTGGTTCTTTTAAAATAGCAATGAATTTGAAAATTCATGACACCAGGAAATTGAAGATCAAAAAAGGTGATTATATGGCTTCCTCATTATCAGTCACAAACAACATTATCAAATATCAGTCAGCAGCAAAATGGGTAAATTGTTGCACATTCATTTTCTAAATTATGAAATAAACAAATAGCAAAATGAGTCAGATAATACTACACCTAGCAATGGTGAATATAATGAGACACAAAAGCTTCATATGATGTTTTTGCCTTAAACAAAAAGCATGAAAAAGCTCCTTAAATTTTTAAATCCACGCTTGGGCAGTAAAGCTTACTGTGTAGGTACTGTAAGCAAAACATTAATTGTTATAAATCTCAGGGGAGTTGATATCTAGAGAGAAGTACAGGTGCTGTTCATGCTTCTCATTGTTAAATAGACAAGGGTTATGGGAATAATAAAAACCCAGAGACAGATATTAGGGTTCAACCTGAAGATAAGAAAAGCAAAGGAGCCAACCACTAGAGAAACCTTTTACCTCTACCAAATCTTCAGATCAAAGGGGCAAGATCCTGTCTCCATGACTCTT
>NC_022032.1:13837377-13839756 GCF_000317375.1 Microtus ochrogaster | reverse complement strand
GTAATAATAATTTTAAAGTATTAGAAATTTCCAATACATTGTTAAATTAGTGGTATAGGTACAATATCTTCAAGAGTAGAGTTATATGTATGGTATGCTCTAATAAAATTAACCTCAAATTTGTATCAAAATACAAAATTTGTATGCAATATATGAAATTCCAATCCAATATAAAACATTTAAAACTAGTAGTTGCTTTTAAAAAGTAGACTCAATAATCTAAATTTATCTTATCATATCTACATTTTTTCCTTATTTCCTTCCAGAGTAGATTCAATAATCTACCCTTTTATCCTATTATATCTGTATCCCCCTTCTTTCTTTAATTAAAAAAAAGAACTTCAAATTGAATCTACTTTATTCTGCTTTCCTACTGGCCATAACCAATAACAACTTGTAACAAACCTTGATAAACAATGGCAAATATCCATAAAGTACTGAATGATCAAAAACCACCCACCCCACCTCTTGGAAATTTGAGCATCATATTCTAAAAATTAATTCCTGCTGTCTGGGGGTGAAGGTATCTTTCGGGGTTCCTGAAAATAAAAAATTGGATTAATTGTCAAGTCCTGGAAGAGGTAATTGTATCATTTGTTGTTCATTCTCTCCATAATAGGAAAGTGCAGGGCTTGTCTCAAGTCCTGGATAGAGTAGTCTGTTAAGATGGATTATTTCTAGCCATTTCGAGAGTGTTCTGAACAGTTTGTAGTCTGAGTGTTACCATTGCCTGATGTGTAAGGCTGACCAGTGGAGACTATTTTACTCTCTCATCTTCGGGCAAGCTTTATTTATTAAAATACAAACAAAATGCCACTACATTGATCAGGCCTTAAAACAATTTTAACCAGTTCTATTCAGTCTTTAGTGATAAATTCTATTTCAAGCTGATTATGAGTTTAATATTTGCTTGACCAAAGGTAAATGCATGAAATATGAGAGTATTGCTTCCGTGAATTTCCTTAAATTTAACATTTTCAAAGGAGTCCATTCAGTTCTTACAGAGCCTTTAGAATTTGGCAATTCCTGTAAGGTTGCTGGTTATATTAAGGTTGGTTGTTTGAAATCTTAGGCTGTTCCTCTCTATTCTTATAATGTAACACTGAATTTGGTTCTCCATTACATTCAATTCTACTGTCTGGATTTGTATATCTCTGTGATCTGTTCTATTAAGTTTTTCTAAGGCCTGTATCTTAGCACTCAGATTATCCAACATTTTTAGTGATAAAACAAAAATTATAATTCAGATAATGTTTACAACTGATATGACATGAATGTCATCTAAATTAGTTATTCTCTCATTTAATGATTCCATTTTCGAACTATCTAGCATAGTATCATACAGAGACCCAAATTCCTCCATTATAATTTTTTTTCTCCTATTTTTTAAAGTGGGAAAAATCTCTCTCTTTTAAATAGTTTGTACCTTTAAGAATTCCTAATGGTCTTACCAATCTGATGAAGATGAGAGGCTTTATTGCTGCTGCATAGAACAGTAAAAGCCTTACTGGATTTCAAGGCAGCTGCCTAGTTTGGCAGCAGCCAGAGAAGGGGGGTTCAGGGAGAGTCTGCCAGGAGAGAAAAAAGAAAAACCTAGCCAGTAGGGCAGTGACTCCGGCTGCTTGTGTGTCTGGCCTATGCCTTTGGCTGTGAAGCCAAACATTAACAGCTTTGTTCCATGAATTTGTACTCCAAATGTTGGGTCAATTGTAGCATGCATAATAAATACCCAGATATAGATAGTTGGGTTCAACCTGAAGTTCAGAAAACCAAAGCAGCCAAACACTAGAGAGACCTTTTACTTCTACCAAATCTTTAGACTTAAGGGTGAGATCCTGTCTCCACGAATTCTCAAACTCCATACAACACTGAGTCTCTGTGTATTCCTTTATATTCCTCTCTCTGCCCAGTCACACTACTCCTGTCTCTACCTCCCTAGTGCTGGAATTAAAGTGTGAGCTCTGTTTGTTTTATAGAGAGATTTAATCTTGTGTAGCCCAGGGTGGCCTTGAACTCAGAGATCCCTCTGCCTCCGTCTTGCAAATCTTGTGATTAAAGGTGTGTGCCCTGACTCCGTGACCCGTTAGCTAATTAGTCTGGCTTCTTTGCTCTCTGATCTTCAGACAAGCTTTATTGATTAAAACACAAATAATATACCTCTATAGGGACTTGTTAAGCTATATATCTTTATTTTATACACTTTTTGGTGTGCATTGTCTAGATCCATATAAGATTGTTGGTATTTGAGACTTTTGGCATAACAAATAATAATTTCATTTAGTCTGGCCTAATTTATATTTCATTAAATAACATCTCTTAATATTACATTAATAGGTAACTATTAATTGTTATATAAGTAAGTACACACACACACACACA
>NC_022032.1:13829733-13836049 GCF_000317375.1 Microtus ochrogaster | reverse complement strand
TAGCTGTTGTTGGAGGTTCTTATTGGACCCTTTTAGGCAAAGCTTCAATTAGATAAAACCCAATGACAGTACTGGAATCTTCATTTGGTGACAAGAGGTAGACAGTTGGACCTCTGAGTCCCCGTTACTTGTTAATTTCATTTAACTTACCTTCATAGATATATATATATATATGTTAGGATAATTCTACTGCATTAGGTTTCCATACTAACCCGCAATGGCCCTTAATTTTAGCTGACAGTGGGAGGAGTTCTAAGTGTCCTTTCAGCCAGGAGAAACAACTGCCAGTGGCCAAAGCTGAGACACTTTAAGTAGAGACAATGAATTATAAAAGGACTATTTGATTATAGCCTAAACTATAAAATAAATATCCCTAACATGCTTATATAAGTAATAACTAACTAAATAAATACACTAAAGGGGAATAGATAGATGTCACTTGCACAGTGACAAATAATTCATGTGAACATTGCTTCTCTCCTGAGAAGGTAAAACAGCCAAATCCCCATTTATTGAAAGTGTTGCCCACGATTGCTCTCTCGGCTTTGTGGCCCAATTAATGGTAAGTACATGGACTGTGTAGCTGAAAAGTTGGAAAAGATTGTCACTTTTTCTCTCATTTTCCTCTCCCATACCTATAAGCCCTGTCTTATTTATGAGATAAACCACCAAGAAAATCCTACTGGGTAGACATTATACAAAGTTGCCTGACCACTGTAAAGCCTCCTGACTGTCACAAGGATCACTAGGAGTCTGAGAGGCTGTCACAGCTAAAAATAAAGCCTGAGAGCAAATAATGACTTAATTGAATGTGGTACTCCGAATGAATTACTGAAGAGGCATCAGGAGACAGCTGCTGAATTCTGAGTAATCAGTGATGGCAAGTGATGATGTATGACTATTGGGTTATTGATCGTCATAAATGTCCCATACTAACATACAGTGTTAGTAATAAGGGAGTATGGGTGCTGAGATTGACGGATGTCTCTTTATTAACTTTGCAGTTTTTTGTAGGTCTAAAATTTCCTAAAATAATTTTACTTAAAACCAAACAAAGTCATTATATTTTTTCTTTTTTTCCAACTATCTAGAAATTAGAGTTCTTCATTTCTGTGGGTAGTGCATGATAAGTGATTCCCATAATGGACACATTTTTCAAATGGAAAGGCGACTTTACTATATTTATTACTTTGTGATGTTGAACTGAAACTTCATTACTGTACAATTAACAAAGAGTTACTGCTATTTGTAGACAAAATTAAACATTCCCATTTGGTACAGACACTGGCAAAGGGCCATGAAGATGACCTTGACTGGCCAGGTGGATTTGTCTGTGCTACTGGAGTTGTGGGAATCAGCTCAGCATCTCTTTGTAAGCCAGAATTGTTGGTAAAAGTAACTATAGGCTCAACACCTCTGAATGAATACTAGAACCAACATCAATTTATCTTACTTCTAGAGTGGGTTAGGAAGATTGCATATAACACCTCTGAGCTATGCTGTAAGTTTTCAAATGCTTATCAAATAATATTTGCCTCATCAAGCCACTGCTAGCCGATGGGAAGAGAGGCCTGTGCCAGGTGATCAGAGTTGGTCTTTTGAGGTGATTGTAGTAATCAGAATACTTCAAGACAAATTTGTGTCTGTGAAGTTCATGCTGTGGTACTGGGGATATATATGCATAGACGGGGTACTGGCAGATGCTAAACACAAAATAGGAAAAAATTAAGGTTCCATACTGACTTGGTGGAAAGTGACTTTGAATTGTTAAGGTAGAGGAACAGTTCATTCTTCATCAATCAAACTATAGCTGAGTATTGTGCTTATTTCAGGCTAACAGTATTTAAAAGAGACACAGACATAATGACATGGGCAAAAGGAAATAAAAAGAGAACTGGGTACCCTAAGATTACGCGAGGAAAGGGTGATGAGCTTGGCTTGACAAATGAAGGGGCAGGAGAAAAGAAATGTAGAGCTCAGTAAAATCAATTAAAAAAATTGACTGGTTTTATTCTAATTAAGTCTGAAAAGATATCTATTGATACCTACTGGAATTTAAGTTTTAAAAGATTTAGGAAGGATGTTTTGTGGCGTCTCCTAAATTTTGTCATGGAGAATATTCCTTGTGTTTACATGACCTAACTTCTGTGAGGTGGAACATTCTTCAGGTGTCTGTTAGATCTGTTAGGTGTCCATTTGGCTAAGTAATCAGTTGAGTTCTTTTTCTATACTGAATTTCTGTTTAGATAGTCTGCCTATTTTTGAAATTTGATCATTAAAGCCTCTAGATATCATGTCCATTCTATTTAATGTGACTCTTGGTGCTCATCCCTGCAGGATTTCTAAGCAGACACACGTTCTGAACCTGTAGTCACTTTTGTTATGCCAACAGTGGATGATGTGCATGTCAATATTTTCTGCAAGTCTGGCGCTGATATTTTGTCACAGTTTCAGCACTAATGGGCAATCCAAGCCTAGGTCTGTCTCAGATATACTGTTGGCTCAGAAAGAAATAGGAAAGTAGCTACAGTCAGTTTCCATATGTCTCTCCCTGGGGCTAGGGATGGCCCAGATGCCACATCCATAGTTAGCGACCAATGGCTAGACACTGCAGGATTCTGGCTGGCTCTGCACAGAATCAGTAGGTTCTTATGTAATACCTCTGGCCAACAGTGATGACAAACTGTATCACACCCTGAGCTCAACAAATGCTGAGACTAGAAGCACACTGGGGGAGGACCAAAACGCATGATACAGTGGAGTGTCCTTTGCTGAGGTGTTGACGTAGTCCAAGATTGCTGCGGCTGGTCACAAATGGCACTTGACTAGTAGTCCAATATACTAGAAGACCATGCATCTCTCCCTGGGAAGCTGAGCTGTTCCAGAGGCTCTGTCCACAGGCAGTCCTGGTGATGGGGCATGATGGTATCTATCCAGAAGGTTTTAGTAGAACCACCTGGAGTTATTGGTAATTATTTTGTACTTATTACTTTGTCTCTGAGATTAGTATCTTCTACTTTGTTATTCTACACAAGGATGGTATAGTCTTGGTAAAGGAGTTTTCTTGTCTTCCTAGGCTGACTCAAAATTGGGTTAACTTGACTCTCCCTCAATCAGGAAGTGGACTTATGATCTCAGGGGAGGGTAGGTGTGGCCAAGGCCCACACCTAGGCTTGAAATGCCAGTCCCAAATTCAAATCTCTTATAAACCCACCTTTGTGTGTTGTCGGAGGTTTCTGTCTTGCTGGGTTCCCACAGTCATTAAGTCCCAAAGAAATCACACAGAGATCTTCATTAACTATAAACTGATTGGCCGATTAGCTCAGTATTCTTATTAACTCTTATAATTTATATTAGCCCATTATTCTTCTCTATGTTAGAATATAGACAACTGTCCTGTACCAATTGTGGGGAGGGAGTGAAGTCCTGAGTGAATGTATATTGTTGACATGGGCACAGTTTCCATATGTGTTCCATGCTGACAACACAAAATAAAGGATTTGAAGCTAGGTTACTGCTATCAGAGATAGCATGTATTATTTATCTTCTGCTATCTGGATGGCCTCACTTAGCATAATTTTTCCAGTTACATAGGTTTACCTGGAAATTTTTAATTTTAATTTTTATAGCTGAGTGACACGCATTTCATTATGTATGTGTATAACATTTTCATTAATCATTTCTCAGTTGTTGGGCATCCATTTCCTAGCTATTGTGAGTAGGAGAGCATTGGACATGAATGTGAAAGGATCTCTGTAGTAATATAAAACATCTTTGGCTACATCCCCAGGAGTTGGCTAGTAGATTATTGGTAGACATGTTTCTAGTTTGTGAGATACTTCCAGACTGGTTTCTTTTGGGTTCACTCGTTTACACTACCAACAACAGTATATAAAGAGTCCCCTTTCCAGATACCCATTCCATAATTTGTTGTCCTTTTCATTCCCAATGATGGCCATTCTGAAAAGAGTACTGTGGAATCTTAACATAGATTTAATTTGCATTTCCATGATGGCTAAGGATTCTGAACACTTCAAAAATTTTACCTACCCACTCGTATTTTTATTTTTGTCAACTTTCTGTCCTATGTCTTCTCATGACCCATTTTTAAAGTTGGTTCTTGCCTATTCTCTTTTACTTTACATAACTCATCAGCTCCAATTGTGCTACCCTTACATTCCTGAATGTGGGGCCATCTACTGGAGTGTGGCCTATTTACCAATGCAGTCTGCTTACCTTAAGGAAGACTGTTCTCTTTCTGGAAGAGAAACCATAAAATGTCAACAGATTTCAGCTTGCGTGAAGGGACTCATGATCTCTCCCCATCTTCATGCTGAAATGTTTATTGACTTGGAACTGTTTAGGTAACTACAGCTGCTCTGAGTTCGTGAGTGTAGCATGCTTGTCATATCCTGAACACTTTCCTTTGCTCTAGTCTTTTTTTAAAAAAAGTGTTTTTTCTATTGAGCTGTATGTTTTCTCTGCTCCCCTCCATTCCTTTCTTCCCCCCTTCTCCCCTCTGCCGTAAGAGATCTTGTCTTTTTCTCCTTCCTATGTAAATCTTTCTATGACTCTCTTAGGGACCTCTTTTTTGTCTAGATTTTCTGGGGTTGTAGTCTGTAAGCTGGTTTTTCTTTGCTTTATGTCTAAAAGCTACTTATGAGTGAGAGCACATTAAGTTTGTCTTTTGGGTCTGGGTTGCCTCACTCAATATAGTTTTTTCTAGATCCATCTATTTGTTTGCAAATTTCAAGATGTCATTATATTTTACTGCTGTGTAGTAGTTCATTGTGCAAATGTACCACATTTTCTCTATCCATTTTTCAGCTGAGGGGCACCTAGCTTGTTTTCAGGTTCTGAGATTCTGTCTTACACCTATCATAATGGCCAAGATCAAAAACACTGCTGAAAGTTTATGCTGGAGAGGATGCAGGAACACTCCTCCAATACTGGTGGGAGTGCAAACTTGTACAGCCACTTTGGAAATCAGTATGGTGATTTCTTAGAAAATTGGGAAACAACCTATCTCAGGACTCAGCAATACCACTTTTGGGTATATAACCAAAGGATGCTCAATTAAACCACAAGGACATGTGTTCAACTATGTTTATAGCAGCATTGTTCATAATAGTTCTAGTCTTCTTTAATTTCTGACTCATATAGTCTTGTGATGGTCCCTGAGCCTCAAAGAGGGGATGAGAAATAAATGTCCCATTTGTAGCAGAGTATTCCATTGATTCTCTATACTTTGACAAGCTGTGAGCCTCTGCATTAACTACTATCCACTCCACAAAGAACCTTGGCTGATGAGGATGAAGGCTGCACTAACCTATGGCTAGAGAGATGTCCATTTAGAGGGTGGCTTAATACTATGTCAATTTAGCTGCATAATAGTAGCAAATTCACTCCTGGAGCCTGTGGAGCTCCCCAACAATGTATTTATGACTAGATTTACAAACACGGCGTGTGTTTCCTTCTGTTGAGCAGGCTCCAAATCCAATCAGGATGTAGTTGGTTATCCTCATATCATTCTTACTACTCTTGCATCCATGGGAATATCTTGCTATGCCAGTCATTAATGCTTTCACTAGGCCTTACAGCTGGTCACGACCCTGATTACTTCCCCTAACTCTACTGTGACATATTTTATATCAATTTTGTTTCTCATAGATATATACAAAAATTTCCACAATTTTATCTATAGCTGAGAGCCCTCAATTAATCTCAAGACCAATACAAGAAATTGACTTTTAAACCTTTTTATTTAACAATGCCACCGACTTTGCCATTTCAATGTACTCAAATTGATCTCCCGCCGGCATTTCTCTTGCCTTTGCTTTTCCATCTAGGCTTTTCCATTTTACCTGCTTATTCATCCCTTACTCAGGTGCCCATCTCTGTGAGTCTTTCCTTTCTTCCTATACCCACTCTACTACATTTTTATCAATTCCACAATGCCATTTTCTGGTCACATTTTACACCTGAAATTGTGATGTTTCAAGTGTGCCATAGTTTATAATCTGCCAGGGTTTGCTTTCCTAGCATATAAAATAACAATAGTTGGGTAGTGATGGTGCATGCCTTTAATCCCAGCACCCAGGAGGCAGAGGCAGGTGAACCTCTGTAAGTTGAAGGCCAGCCTGGTCTAGAAGAACTAGTTTTAGGACAGCTAGGCTGTTACACAGAGAAGCCCTGTCTCAAACAACAACAGAAGCAGCAACAACAAAATAACAACATTAAATCAATATTTTAGAGCTCATGAAATGCAATATTGTCACATCAAGTGATTTTGCAAGTTCCTATTAGTGAGCTATGT
>NC_022032.1:13825933-13828785 GCF_000317375.1 Microtus ochrogaster | reverse complement strand
ACTACCTGGACTGTCCTCCAGCCTCAGTTGTCTATGCTGTAGTCAACATTACCTGTCAAGTGAAAATAAGTTTGTTTTGAGCCCGTTTGATAGATCTTAACCATGTTCTGCTGCCTATAGACTAAAGTCCAGATGTGTTAGTGTTCAGTATGGGCTTGGATGTCAATGCAACTCAACTCTCATTCTCTCATTATGTAACCCCCCCTGCACTATGACATCATAATGTAAAGATTTAGATTCCTTATGTTATTAGGAAAGGGTCTTATCTAACAATAATCTGATTCCACTCTTCCTTCCCCTCTTAACAATTAATTTATCTCCCAGCTTGGTGTGGGAGTTTCTTCTGTCTATGTGTTGCTCTTATCGGTTAATGAATAAAGAACTGTTTTGAGCAGATGTCAGGGAAGAACAGAACTAGGCAGGGAAAGCTAGGCTATATGCTGGGAGAAAGAAGGGTGGAATCGGAGAGATGCCATGGAGCCACTGCTATAGTCAGATATGCCACAACTTTGCCAGTAAACCATTGTCATGTGGTGATACACAGGTTAATGGAGATGGGTTCAATTAATATGTAAAAGTTAGCCAATAAGAATCTAGAGCTAATAGGCTAAACAGTGATACAATTAATATGGTTTCTCTTTGATTATTTGGGTCTAAGCTAGGCAGATGGCTGGGAACCAACAAGCTCCCTTCTCTATCACCAGCTTTCAATTTACACGTTAGTCTATGAATACCTTTAACCTCCCCAAGTCTGGGGTAAAGATACAAGAATAACATTTTGGAACTCTCCACTCAGCATTTACCCCTGGATTGCCTATTTTCTCTGGAGAACAAGATAAATTATGTATTTGTTAGCATGATTTGTGTTTCTTCTGCTTCATTTCCCTTCATTCAGTAAGAAAGATGTAGAATTTGCCTTGGGACATCTGTGTATGGTTAAAAGAGGATATTGTTTACAAAACAAATTGACTGAAAAGATTAAGGCAGCAATACCTGTAGGATAGGTTTGGAAATGAAAAAAAAAATCCCTTTGTTGTTGCTTCAAGAGCTAAGAACTTGTTCATAATCCCTATAAACATTTAGAGAAAGTACTTGGAGGCTGGCGGTGCTGTACCAAGGAAAGCTGCATCCTAGATTCAGTCTCCCAGCATCCTCTAAGATTCTATGACCCTAAGGATGATAGATATGAATGTTTACCTTGTGGGGTGGGAGACCAGGGAACCTATGGAAATGAGGTGAAGTGCTAGATGACAGTGTGGCTGGTATTGTGTTTCTTGCCAGACTGATGAGGGATGAACTCTGAAACCTGATTAGGCAGTTTTAACTGAAGTTAAGAAACACCATATGTTTTGAATGGCTACACTTGTGAACTATACTCAAGTTAATAGCATGTTGTGAATATTGCTTTGAATATAAAGCTTCTTTTCTCTTTTATCCTAAAGCTTTATTCTTTTCCCACTCCTCCTTCTCCTCCCTCTTGACCTTCCTTTTTTGCTCATCTCAAAGGGTATAATAATCCTTAATCTCTGAGTTCCAAATACTTTAAAAGATGAAAGAGAGAGGATAAATTGCTCTCTCATTCTCTATTATCATACTGAATTTTAGAACAGAAACAAGGACATTAGTAATAGAAACTCAAAATTTGAATAAGTCTGTAGTTTAATTAATGCTACTCTACCAATATCGGGGTTCCGGTTTTTATCATGGTGCTAAGGTCGCATGACTTGTTTATATTGGGGAAGTTGAGGTGATGTTCTGCTCTATTATTTTTTTCTTTGGCGTTTCCTTAATATAGATCTATGCTCCTGAATAAATATATCTATACAGACTTTCAACTTGATTTTGTTATTTTGTTTCAAACAACAGATTTATTTATATATACTAAATATATCAATTATATTTATATAAGTTATAACATAATTCACTTATTTTAAAATTTATTATATTCATATTTACAATTCAGAATTCAGCAACCACCAGAAGGTTCAATTTTTGAACATTTCATTACTCCTTCTGAAAGCCCTTTATTTATAGAAATTATTCCTTATCCCACTTTTCCAACCCAAAGTCCCTGACAACCAGTAGTCTTTGCTTCTCTGTGGATTTATCTGCCTAATACAGCTAACAAAATGACCTTTCATAGGATGTCATTTTGTGATTGTTTTCTTTTACTTAGGATAATGTTTTCAAGGGTCATCAGTGTTATGGTTTATATATACAGTTGATTGTTTTAAGGGTGAATAATGTTACATTGCACAGATAAGGTAGATGTATTTATTATTCATGATTTGAGAAACAATGATTTAGTTCTATATTTTAGCTTTCTATTCAATTGTGGATCTCCCTGGAAGTGGATTATAAGTTATTATTATTAAATTTTAAATATCTACTTAAATATTTCTACCAGGAATATGAGGGCTCAAATTGTTATACACCCTTCTAAACACATTTTATTGTGGACATTTGAATTCTTACAGGCCATAGTACCAAATATTTAAATATACAAACATTTGACACTAAGTCCTGTAAAATACAAGCAAATTCTATTTCCAGTGAATTTGGTCACTTATCTCTAATGATTAATAATATTGATTATCCTTTCATGGCTCACAACCATCTGGACAGTCACAGTTCACAGGTGTGGAGGTTATGACTATTTAAAGTTTCTGCCCATTTTAAAATTTAATTGCTTATATTTTATCGTTATTGATTTGTAAGTTCCTAATATTTAGGAGTCAATTTTTTTTATCTAATTCTTGATTTTCAAATAGATCCTTCCATCCCTGAGACCTTATCTTTTTTTGAATTAATTGAATCACTGCCTGGCCCATTATTTCTAGCCTCTTATTTGC
>NC_022032.1:13806867-13824933 GCF_000317375.1 Microtus ochrogaster | reverse complement strand
AATCTATGCTCCTGAATAAATATATCTATACAGACTTTCAACTTGATTTTGTTATTTTGTTTCAAACAACAGATTTATTTATATATACTAAATATATCAATTATATTTATATAAGTTATAACATAATTCACTTATTTTAAAATTTATTATATTCATATTTACAATTCAGAATTCAGCAACCACCAGAAGGTTCAATTTTTGAACATTTCATTACTCCTTCTGAAAGCCCTTTATTTATAGAAATTATTCCTTATCCCACTTTTCCAACCCAAAGTCCCTGACAACCAGTAGTCTTTGCTTCTCTGTGGATTTATCTGCCTAATACAGCTAACAAAATGACCTTTCATAGGATGTCATTTTGTGATTGTTTTCTTTTACTTAGGATAATGTTTTCAAGGGTCATCAGTGTTATGGTTTATATATACAGTTGATTGTTTTAAGGGTGAATAATGTTACATTGCACAGATAAGGTAGATGTATTTATTATTCATGATTTGAGAAACAATGATTTAGTTCTATATTTTAGCTTTCTATTCAATTGTGGATCTCCCTGGAAGTGGATTATAAGTTATTATTATTAAATTTTAAATATCTACTTAAATATTTCTACCAGGAATATGAGGGCTCAAATTGTTATACACCCTTCTAAACACATTTTATTGTGGACATTTGAATTCTTACAGGCCATAGTACCAAATATTTAAATATACAAACATTTGACACTAAGTCCTGTAAAATACAAGCAAATTCTATTTCCAGTGAATTTGGTCACTTATCTCTAATGATTAATAATATTGATTATCCTTTCATGGCTCACAACCATCTGGACAGTCACAGTTCACAGGTGTGGAGGTTATGACTATTTAAAGTTTCTGCCCATTTTAAAATTTAATTGCTTATATTTTATCGTTATTGATTTGTAAGTTCCTAATATTTAGGAGTCAATTTTTTTATCTAATTCTTGATTTTCAAATAGATCCTCCCATCCCTGAGACCTTATCTTTTTTTGAATTAATTGAATCACTGCCTGGCCCATTATTTCTAGCCTCTTATTTGCTAACTCTCACATCTTGATTTAACCCATTTCTAATAATCTGTATATCACCACAAACTTTAAACCTTATCATAACCCTGTGATATTATCTTACAAAGAAAAAAGTTAATAATTTTAATGACATCCAACTTACCAACTTGTTGATGTTTTTTAAAAATGAATTGTTTTAGATTTACTAGAAAGGAGAAAAAAAACAAGATCTCCTGAGTAAATTTGGAGCATGGAGGTCACAAGAAAAGGTAGAAGGGGCAGGGGAGGAAGCAAAGGGAGTGGAGAAAAATGTATAACTCAATAAAAGCAATAAAAATCCATTGTTTTAAGGAACTTTTGGAGGCCACAATCCCTGACTTCACATTCTACTACAGAGCTGAAAACAACTTGCTATTGACATAAAAACATATAAGAGAACCAATGGATTTAAATTGAAGATCCAGATATTAATCCACACATCCATGAACACCTGATTTTTGATAAAGAAGCAAAAAATATCAAATGGAAAAAAGAAAGCATATTTAACAAATGGTGCTGGCATTACTGGATATAAAGATGTAGAAGATTGAAAATAGATCTGTGTCTATCACCATGCATAAAACTCAAGTCCAAATGGATCAAAGACCTCAACATAAAGCCAACCACACTGAACCTTATAGAAGAGAAAGTGGGAAGTTCACTTGAACACATTGGCACAGGAGACTACTTCCTAAATATAACCCCAGTAGCACAGACACTGAGAGAAACAATTAATAAATGGGACACCCCCAAAACTGAAAAGCTTCTGTAAAGCAAAGGACATGGTCATCAAGACAAAATGGCAGCCCAGAGAATGGAAAAAGATCTTCACCAACCTCACACCAGATGGATGACTGATCTCCAAAATATACAAAGAACTCAAGACGTTGAGCATCAAAGGAACAAATAATCCATTAAAACAATGGAGGGCACATGTAAACAGAGAACTCTCAATGGAGGATTCTAACATGGCTAAAAACACTTAAGACAGCCTAGAAATTTAAGACAAAACCAAACAAAAAGCGTAATGAAATAATTGCTAATCATATTCTGCTGTACTCATAGGTCAGAGCCCAGCCCAATCGGCACCTGAGAGTCTTTATGCAACAACTGTGGAGAGCAGAAGCAGAGACCAAAAAGCTAAACACTAAGCAGAGCTCAGGGAATCCTGTGGAAAAGCACTTGTAGGAGCCAGAGTGTCAAAAACACTTGGAGAACTGGTCCACAGAATCAACAACGCAGGTCTCATAAGGGCTTACAGAGACGGAAGCAGCAATCACAGATTCTGCATACATATTATGGCTGTTAGCATGATATTTTTGTGGGACTCCTAACAGTGAAAGGGGGGTATGTGTGTGTCTCTGATCCTTTTGCCTGCTTTTGGGTCTTGTCCAGCCTTGATATGAGGGTTTGTGCATAGTCTTATTTGTAGTGGTTATGCCGTGTTTGGTTGATATTCCTGGGAGGGCTGCTCTTTTCTGAGGGGAAATGGACGAGGAGTGGGTGTGTGTGAAAGGGTTTTAGGTAGGGGAAATGGACTGGGAGGAGTGAAGGGAAGGGAAAATGTCAGTTTGTAACATAAGAGAGAAGAGTAAAATGTAAAATATCATCCAAGTCAGCTATTTTACTTTTAAAAACGTCCCATTTTTTTTAAGTCCTGTGAGTGTAAGTAGTATGTTTGTTCATTCAGCAGGTAAAGTCATTTATTGTGGAGCCTGACAACCAGAGCTGAATGACTTTATTCTATGTGGTAGAAGAGAAACAACTGCCAGAAGTTGTCCTTACAATTCTACCCCTACCCATACACATTGAATAAGTATATATATATATATTTTTGGTTTTGTTTTTGGCTTTTTTGTTTTGTTTTGTTTTTAGGATGTGAGCATTTGCTGGATTCGTTTGCTTGTGGTTGGTAGAGATTTTTATTCCCTGAGTACAGAAAAACTAGAAAACCTCCTAGGTGACTCACATGAACCAAAAGGGCTTATTTTTTATTCCATTATGGATAGACAAATCTTTTTTTTTTTCTGTTGATCATGACTTTATTTTAATCTTCTTCATTGTCTGTTAGCTAATGCATGAAAGGAAAGAAAACAGCTCAAGCCCCTGGTCCACTGTTTTACAGCCCTGAGAAGTATTACTTTTTTGAAGTTAAAGACATATCAACCAGAAAATCACAAGGATGCAGGGAGACAAGACAAAAAGTTCTGATTGGATTACTTCTTGAGAAGGGAGACAGGCTCTTTGTACTCAAACTCTTTGTAAGTTGTTTTAGTTAGCTTTGATCCTTTCTATCTATTGTTTTAAACACAAATTCTTTTATTTTTGCAACTATAATTACATCAGTCATAAACCTTAAGAATTTTTCAAAATCTTTAATATTAATCTTTCCATCCTCCTCTTCCTTGTTATTTCCTTCCCTCCCCATCCTCAGTTAAGCTCCACCCATTTTCTCCCTTCTTCTTTCCTAGCACCTATGTCTATAATTCCCCTTTCTCTGGAGTTGCCTGTGCCCTCATTTCTACTTCAATTATTTCTGTGATTACCTTGGGTGATATACTCAAATCTAAATATTTGGACCTAAGAACCATAAATTACATATCTAAGTCTTAAATATTAAATATTAAATGCTGTTTCGTTTTCTAGAATTTGTATCACAAATTAATTTAGTGCTATCTTAATGTAAGTTTTAGCATATATCAGTAACATAGGTTCTAGGTTTGCACATTTAAAAACTAATTTTGCTGTCAAACACCTGTAAGTATACAACTCTGTAATGATAAGTATATTCATGCTGTTCCACATGCAGACTCCAGAACTTTCCAACCATAGGACTTCTGGAAAATTCTTCCCAAGTGACCATAGAAGATAGAAGACCTATGATTATTCACCCACATACAGTCGGTTTTAAAACTCTATTTGAGATTTGTGATATGAGGATAATTACAATTACAATTTCAAAAATACCCGAGAAAGTCAGAGGCATGTTCCACATTTCAAGAAAATTCATACATTTCCCCCCATAATTATGAAAGCTCAGGTAACTTGGATTTCTCTTTGTGCAAAGGAACTAATGATTTTCTAATTTTATGAGTTTCTGACAGTTTTATGTGGGCTGTCATAAGGTTGTCAGAGACCTAAATTTACTGAACCCAGAAGAAATCCTAATAAAAAAATGACGGATTTGTGAAAGCATAATCATAACGAGTCATTATTTTATATCCGTAAATCTACATTTCTATAGAACATGAATTTTTAATTATACATAGAATTTCTCAACAGAGACTTTTGTGCAGCGGTGGGCACAGAGCTGTCTACGAGAAGGAAGCAATAAAAAAAACTATAGAAATAAATAGAAGAAGCAGCTTATTAAAAACAGAAAGATGATAATCTTCCTGTGGGGAATGAAATCTGAAAGGAAGGGGAGGCATTATCTAAGTCCCAAAAATACTTGACAAGAAAGGATGCGCACGAAATGACTGAAAAACGATACATGCAGCCCGATTTCGCTTCATTAAAGACAGGAGTCTGAAACATCAGCTGCTACAAAACTGTATTTAAGGCTTGGGTTTGAGATGACAGTGTTATATGGAAAAAGACGTCTTTATCTAATTAATTTCTCCTGTCTTTATATTATATACTTTATATTTTGTTACAGACAATTTTAAGCTGTTATGTGACTGCTAGGAGTTGAACCTGGGTCGTCTGGAAGAAGAATCCATGCTCTTAACTGTTTCACCACAACAATAGCCTCCCTCCAGTCTCTTTTAATGAATGCGAGTTTCCATGACAAAATACCATATATTCGGTGACTTAAACAACACAATCCCCCCCCCACACACACACACACATTTTAAGAGGCTGCTATGTCCAGGGTTAAAGTATAGCCAATTTAATATTTAAGGAGCTCTTTCCTTGATTCTCAGATATACTAGCAAGGTTTGTAAAGATGATGAACTCTCAGAGGCTTCATAATCACACTGGATCAGGGCTCCATCCTCAAAATTTCATTTAATTTTCATTCTTTCCTTACTCAGACATGGACCTTCTGATGCTTAAGGCTCTCATATATACACCTGACAGGGGCACATTGTGCTTCTTGGCAAATTTTATGTGTGGTCTTTGTTAAGGACTTGACCACTTACATACAATTGGTTTCTAAATGGATGAGCAAGACTATTCTTCAGTTCTCACAAAACAACAAAGCTATTCGGTAGAGCAGATTTCGCAGCTGACCGATGGGCAAGTCCTATCCAGCCACTTTAAAGCAGCTGTTCCTTATGGTTCTTTTTAAACTCCTTTGATTCTCTCTGATAATGAAATTCACGTTTGCATAGATTTCCCCATACATTTTTGTCCTCACATCGAGGGCATCTTTTCTTCTAACACTTTTTATTTTTTTCCTTCTGATCTCTCTGTATTCTCCTTGTATTTTTAAAGCCTTAGGTTAAAGCCTGCATGTCCTGCCTCTCTGAATTTTTCTCAGTGTCTAATTTTAGTAATCATTAAAAACATTGAAGTACCATGCACATACAGGAAAGTGCAGATATCTTAAAAACAATTCTCAATGGCCTATGACAAATGAAATGATCTCTATTAACAGTGGGCAAGGACAAATACATAAGATTACTCGTCTACTTCTAGAAGAAGCCACGAGGGCCTATCTACATTTCTTACTATTGTTTCTCCACTTTAGCACCAACACTGTAAATTCTAATGTTGTAGAAGTTTTACCTGATTAAGCTTCAATCTTTTGGAAATGTCATCAATATGTATTGTATTTTGTCTATCGTCTGATCAGAAGGTTTTTTTTTTTTTTAATTTGGTTTTTCAAGATAAGGTTTCTCTGTGTAGTCCTGGCTGTTCTAGAACTCACTTAAATAGACCAAGCTGGCCTTGAACTCAGAGATCCACCTGCCACTGTCTGGCAAATGCTGGGATTAAAGGCGTGTGCCACCACTTCTCAGCTCTCTGATCAGACTTCAGTTTATTAGTTATTATTATTTTTTGGTGTGTATGGTATGTATGTGTGTATCACAGAGTATGTGTTGAGAACAGAGGACAACTTTGTAGACTTGGTTCTTTCAACCTTTATGTGAGTTCTGAGGATCAACCTCAGGTCTCTAGGGTGGTGAAGTGTACAATGTTACCTGCTGGCCTCTGTGCAGCCCTTGATCAGAGAGGAGATGATTCTGCTTCTCTATTGCAACATAAACTTTATTTAGTACTATGCAGTCGTGAGTGTTTATGCCTTTCTTATCTTGGGGTTGTAATAAATAATGACTCATGGTCATTTGTTTTCAGTTCTTTTGATCATGTTTTTATATGTCTTCTAAGGTTTTTAAGTGCATATGTTTAGCCCACTGCTTTAAAAAAGGATGGACAGATACCATGCTCCCTTTTGAAATCTCTGAACTATTTTGTCTTTTAATAACACATAGTAAGGTCTTTGTTTTATTTGTAAGTTTAATTACCTAGTATGACTCTTTTGTACCTCGATTCTGAATTATGTCCTAATTTATTGATTATAGCAATTGACTTAAATTTTGATAGGTTGAACTTTATTGCTTAGATATAGTAGAATTTATCCTTAAAACTCATGGTAGCTTTTTAAAAAAATTAACAGTCTTGCTATGATCATCTTATGTATATTTGGTAAACACAGATAAACATCCCACTTCATTATCCAAATGAGACCATTTAGTGAAGTTCTAAGTGAAGGACCAAGTGACATTCCTAATAACCTGTGAGTTCCTGAGGCTCCATTCCTCCTTCAACATTTGTCACTCTCAAAACTCATTTTGATTTTACCTTATTATCTCTGACAGATGAAAGTTTTTGTGTTATTATCTATCGTCTCAAAATCCTTCATGAAGTAACCATGAATATATTTTGCTCATATTCTGATGGATTATCAGTTTGTTGTCAAATTCTTAATTGTATGACAGGTAAGAGTTTATTTTAAAACTATGCATATGTTTATCATCTTTCTATTTGTCTAGTGATTTTATTTTAGCAGTGTTCTGATTTCATAGTCTTCTTTGTTCTTTTCTTTTCAGTTATACTTAATGCCAATATGATCTTATGTAAGAAATCTTTTCTTACTTTAAGGTCATATGGATTTTTTCTTTGAAATGTCTATTGTTTCACATTTAATATTTATATATTTGCTTCCTTTGACAGAGGATTGTGGCGTATTGTGGAAGTTAAAGCTTCTGCAAAGATTGTTCTTTTCTCATCATGTACCACAGAGTTGCCTTTGCCAGGTGGAAAAGTTGGTGCACTGTACACTTCTGTCTCTTCCACTGACTTTATCATTGCATCCAGCACATTTGTAGAATGAATAATAAAATCCCAGAGACAGAAATTGGGGTTCAACCTGAAAACCAGAAAAGCAAAGTAGTCAGTCCATTAGAGAAACTTTGCCTCTACCAAGACTGGGTGACCACAAACTAAGTGGACTAAGCCTCTCTCTCCTCCACTTTTTATTCTCTCTAGTGCTGGAGTTAAAGGTGTGTGACTCCCTAGGACTGGAATTTAAGGTACGAGACACCACCACCAGGACAGTAGCCCACGGTGGCCTTGAACTCACAAAGATCCACCTGACTCTGTCTCCTAAATCTTGGGATTAAAGGTGTGTATTGCCTGACCTCTAGTGGCTTTAGCTTTGCCTCTGGTCTTCAGGAAAGATTTATTTATCAAAATAAAAATAATGTACCACTATATACATTTCTTAAGCAGTGTTCTTTTCCAAGACTGCTAGACCTAGACCTTAATATTTTGATTTGAACAGAAGACTGCTAAAACTCTTTCAAATGTTTTAATTCCCATTTTGCATTGAATGGGCAGTAGATTTATTTATCATCTAAAGTATTCCAATCTTCATTAGATATGATATCATATTTATAACAATCTTCTTCATTTTTTAATATGTAATATCCTCTATTTTTATTGGTGATGATATGCAAATGTTTCATTAGAATTATTCCCCAGCTGTCTATATTTAGATGTGCTAGTTTTGTTTAGGGCTATTAAGAGAAAAATATTAGTAAATTTTCCTTTTTTATTTATTCTTTTCTCATATATTATACCTTTGTACAACTTCTCCTATCTCCTCATTATTTACAGATGATATGATAAAATACATAAATGACCCTAAAAATTCTACTAGGCAATTCCTACAGCTGATAAACACTATCAGCAAAGTAGCTTGATCCAAGACTAACTAAAAAAAAATCAGTGGTAGCTCTCCTATATATAAATAGCAAAAGGATAAGAAAAAAAAATCAAGGAAACAACACACAAATAGTATATAGCTTCTTGGGGTAACTCTAACCGGGCAAGTGAGATGCCTATATAACACTAACTTCAAGTCATTGAAGAAAGAAATTGAAGAAGATATCAAAATATGGAAAGATCTCTCATTCTCATGAATCAGTGGGATTAACATAGCAAAAAATGGGCATCTTATCAAAACCAATCTACAGATTCAATGACATCAAGATTCCAACACAGTTCTTACAGACCTTGAAAGAAAAATACCTAATTTCATACAGAAAAACAAAAAACCCAGAATAGCTAAAACAACCCGGTGTGTTTTTAGGACTTTGAGTGGTATCACCATCCTTTATTTCAAGTTCTGCTATAGAGCTAAAGTAATAAAAGATCACATGGTATTGGCATATAAAGAGACAGGTTGATAAATGGGATCAAATCAAAGACCCAGATATAAATTCATACACTTATGGACACCTGACTTTTGATAAAGAAGCAAGAACTATAGAATGCAATAAAGAAAGAATCTTCAACAAACAGTGCAGTTAAAATAGGTGTCAGCATGTAGACTAATGCAAATAGATGTATATCTCTCTCCCTGCACAAAACTCAAGTCCAGGTAGAACCAAGTTTCTCCTTCTTCCTCTCTTTTCTCCACACCTCCCTTCTCCACCAAATTCACTCCTTCTTCTTTCCTTTCAGAAAAAAGCAAGCTTCCCAAGAATATCAACCAAGCATGACATATCAAGGTATAATAGAACTAAACACATCCCCTCATATGAAAACTGGGTGAGGCAACTCAGTAGGAGGGAAAAGTGTCCCAGAAGCAAGAGCCCCTGCTCTCACTATTAGGAATCCCACAAAAACACAAGGTGCACAACCTTAACATAGTTGCAGAGGACCTAGCTCAAATTCATAAAGGAACCCTTATTGTTGGTTCAGTTTGTGTGAGCCCCTATGAGCCCTGTTTAGTTGATTCTGTAGGCTGTTTTCTTGTGGTATCCTTTAACCCTCTGGCTCATTCCCTGAGTTCTATCTAATGTTTGGCTGTGATTGTCTATCTATTATCCCTTCGGCTGCTGGATGAAGCCTCTGATGAAGATTATGCTAGGCTTTGGTTTATGAGTGTAGCAGAATATCATTTATTTTTCTGTTTTTTTCTTATGTTGGTTGTCTTTTTGGTTCTTGTCTAGGTCTCTAGGCTGTGCATCCTCTGGTTTCTGGCCCTCCAGGCAGTGTCAGGCATGGGCTCCCTCTCAAGGAATGAGTCTCAATTTGGACCAGTCATTAGCTAGCCACTCCCACTTTTTTTTTTTTTTTACCCCAGCACATCTTGCAGGAAAAAAGTATATAAGTAGGTGTCCTTGTGATAGGATGGCATATTATTTGGAAAAATGCCCAGGAGTGGGATGGCTGGTTCTTGAGCTAGATCAAAACCCAGTTTTCTGAGAAACTGCCATATTGAATTCCAAAGTGGCTGTACACGTTTGCACTCCCACTAGCATTGGAGGAATGGTCCCCTTGCTCTACATCTTCTCCATTTGCAAATAGGGACACTTTGAGTTCTTTTTTTCCAAATTATATCTCCATGATGTCCTTTCATTGTCTTATTGCTCTAGCTAGAACATTGAGCACTATATCAAATAGATATGGAGAGAGTCGTCAACCTTGCTTTGTTCCCAATTTTAGTGGAATTGCTTTCAGTTTCTCTCCCTTACATTTGATGTTGGCTATAGGCTTGCTGTAAATTGCCTTTATTATGTTACTATGTCCCTGATCTCTTTATGACCTTTATTATGAACGGATGTTAGATCTTGTCAAAGGCGTTTTCAGCATCTAATGAGATGATTACTTTTTGTTTTCTTTCAGTTTGTTTATATGGTGAATTACATTGACAAATTTTTATATTTTGAACCATCCCTGCATCTCTGGGATAAAGCCTACCTAATCATGATGGATAATCTTTTTGATGTGTTTTTAGATTCCAGTTTGTATGTATTTTATAGAGTATTTTTTGCATCAATGTTCATGTAGGATATTGATCTTTAATTCCTTTTCTTTATTGAATATTTGTGTGGTTTGTGTATCAGGGTGATTGTGTCCTCATGAAATGAAATCAGTTATGTTCTTCTGTTTCTATTTTGTGGAATAATTTGAAGAGTATTGATATTAGCTTGTCTTTGTAAGTCTGGTAGAATTCTGCACTAAATATCTGGCCCTGAGCTTTTTAAAACTTAGGAGATTATTAATGATTTCTTATATTTCCTGGGGGGATTGGAAGTATATTTACGTTTTAATCTGATTTTAATTAGCTTTGGTAAATAGTATCTATCAAAAATTGTTCATTACTCTTAGACTTTTCAATTTTGTGGAGTACGGGTTTTTGAAGTGTGACCTAAAATTTCTTTGAATTTTCTCAGTATCTATTGTTATGTCCCTCTTCTTGCTTCTGATTTTGCTATCTTTGATAATCTCTCTCTGTCTTTTAGTTAACTTGGATAAGAGTTTTCTATCTTGTTGATTTTTTCAAAGAACCAACTCTTTGTTTCATTGATTCTTTGTGTTGTTCTTCTTGTTTCTAGTCTATTGATTTCATTCCTCTGTTTGATTATTTCCTGCTGTCTACTTCTCTTGGGTGTCTTTGCTTCCTTTTTGTTCTAGAGTTTTTAGGAGTGTTGCTAAGTTGATAATATAAGATCTCACCAGTTTCTTTATAAAGGCACTTAGTGTTATGACATTTCTTTTTAGCACTGCTTTTACTGTGTACCTTAAGTTTGGGCATGTTGTGCGTTCACTTTCATTGAATTCTAGAAAGCCTTTATTTCTCTTTTATTTCTGTCTTGACCCAGTAATCATTCAGTAGAGAGTTGTTCTGTTTCTATGAGTTTATAGGCTTTCTGTTGTTGAAATCCAACTTCGAATTGTAATGCTTCTGCTTCCATTTTCAGGTCTTGAGCAGTTTTATTTGTTTTTCTTAACTGTTTTTTTTTCTCTTGGATTTTTTTTTAAGGACCTCTATCATTATAAAGTGGTTTTAAAGTCATTTTCTTGCATTTTAGCTGTGTTGGCATATTCAGGGTTTGCTGTAGTCGGATGGCCGAATGTTGGACATATTGCCCTGGCTGTTGTTGACTGTGTTCTTACACTGGCATGGAGGCATCTGGGTTCAGAGTCAAAATAGGTCCCAATTTCTGAGTTTGTCTTTGTTGGATGGGTGTTTTGTTTCTTAGTTTCTATTTCTTCTCTGGTATTATGGTCAGAGTGGTCTGTTATTGAGTAGAGCCTCTGCTGAAGTTGAGGGCTGGTATTTTGATGGTCAGAGTGGGCTCTGTTCAAGCAGCGGCTTTCTGCCAAAGTTGGGGGCTGGAATTTTGAAAGATGGCATGGCCTCTGGTCTAAACAGAGTTCTTTGGGGGCTCTGAGTGCTGGTGTGGTCTCTGATAGAGCAGGGGCCTAGGGAACTGTGTGCCTTCTGGAGCAGGTGACTTTCCTTCTGGGCTTTTGGATGCCAGTGTGGTCTCTGGTGTAGGAGGGGGCTTTTGCTGGAGGTTAATATCCATAAATATAGACCCAAAATATAATGTGGTATGTACTCACACATTAGTGGATACTAGCCATAAACAAAGGACATTGAGCCTATAATGTATAATTCTAGAGAAGCTAAGTAATAAGGTGAACCCAAAGAAAAACATATATAGATCCACCTGGAAATTGGAAGCAGACCAGATTGCCTGACAAAAATTCAGGAGCATGGGGGTGGAGGGTAGAAGGAAGAGGAGAAAGAAAAGAGGAGGGGAGAAGGGGAGTGTTGGGGAGAGCTTGAGGGAATGGAATAGTTGAAATGGAGGAAGTATAAATATGAGAGCAAGTAAAGAGATATCTTGATTGAGGGAGCCATTTTGGGGTTAGCAAGTAACCTGGCTCCAGAAAAATTCTCAGGAATCCACAAGGATGACGCCAAATAAGACCCTTAGTAATAGAGAGGGTGCTTGAACTGGCCTTGCCCTGTAGTCAGACTGATGATTTTCTTAAATATCACCATAGAACCTTTGTCTCACAACAGATGGAAACAGAGACAGAGACTCACATCAGAGCACTGCACTGAACTGCCAAGGTCCAGTTGAAGAGTGGAAGAAGGGAGAATATGAGCAAGGAAGTCAAGACCAAGAGGGGTTCACCCACTGAGACAATGTGCCTGAGCTAATAGGAACTTACCAACTCCAACTGGACTGAGAATGAATTAGCATGGGATCAAACTAATCCCTCTGAATGTGGTTGACTGTTGTGGCAGACTGAGGGGCCAGTGATAATGGCACTGGGATTTAAACTCCCTTTAAATAAGGAAGTTCTTGTCTTTTTTCTAGTTTCTAAAGTGTGCATATTAGAAGAAAACACTGCTGGCACCAGGGGCTTGTTTTGTATTAGTACAGCAATAAGATGTTGTACTCCTTTATTATGCAAATTTGGTAAATAAGATGATAATTTTAAAAATGAATAACTGATTTTACATAATTAAAATAAACATAACTTGAACATGATGTATTATTCTTTTATACTACTATTTTCTTCTGTGTGTATTATTATTGGGTTTTTTTTTTGCTCATATTTTGCTAAGGAGTTTTAGATTGACATTCTCTAAGGAGATTCATGAGTAATTTTCTTTCCTTTAATGTTCTTTTGAGTCATGGTATCAATGGGTCATTAACTTCCCAAAATAAGCTTCAGAATAAGCTTATTTAGTTCAAATGTTTTTCAGTTTAATTATAATTTTTATGTAGGCACATATTATAAGTAAACGCTAATATTTGTATGGATGGTGTCTTACTCTAGTGTAATCACAATACGCTAACGGAATAGTCTGTATGGTAGTATGCTTCCACGTTGAAATTTTCTTTGAAACTTCTAAGACTTTTGCTTTATTTTATAAATGACTTATGTATCCATGCTAAGTAAATAATCATATGTGAAAGAAGATAACTTCTGGAACAATTTTCTGTATGTCACTGCAGTGAATTTCATTATTTGTTTCAAATTTCCTAGTTTTCCTGTTTGTCATATATTAAAATTATTGTGTTGGAAGTGTTTAGTGTGCTGGTTAATTTGGTTATTTGCCTTATGTGTTTGAAACAATATTCTTTTTCATATACTTGAAATTGATTTTTTATTATTAAATATATATATTTAAACCAGTAGGGATTTTTGCCTTAATGACCTCTTTAATATTTAGATAGGACCATTTCTTTTTCTTGCCATTTTCATTCTTACTTTGTTTTTATACATCAATATGTACACAAATGTAAATATATTTAAATCTCATGATATATATTGTTGTATATGGTTTGAGCATATGTAAATCTATGTAAGTTTTTCATCTTGATGCTTATCTATTTCTATATCTTTATTTCCCTGTGATATTTCTTTTAACTCATGAACACTCATTACATTATTCTAATGATGAATTATTCTAAAAAATTCTGTATGATTTTTTAAATTTGAAGTATTATCTGACACCTAATGTTTAAATATTGTTTCTTTTCTGGATATACAATTTTGGACTTTTAGTTGCTTTCTTTCAGTAATATTACAAATAAAACAATGTATTATGCTTATACTTAAAATTAATGTTTGTAATCAATGCGATAACCGCTCAAATATAACAAATTATATGAATGACCATGGCCTGTGAATGCAGAGAGTCAGGTTACTGCAAATTCCATATATATATATATATATATATGTATATATATACATATATATATAATTTGCTGAAAACAAATGACAATATATAACTTTGCCTAGAAAAAAGTTATCTTCAAAACAGCAAATATGAAACTAATCACTAAATTTTCATGTTTCAATATATAAGTATAATATATATGGATTATTTACAGAGGGTAAGGCACAATGCTTTGGGGAAGGTCCAAGGCCTTCCCTACTGTATCTAGACTAAGCAAGGTAGCCATTCAAAGAGAATGGTTCCTGAAAAGCCAGGACAAGCAGTAGGGATAAATCCTGTGCCACTGCCAGTGGCCCCAATGTTTGCCCCAGCCATACAACTGTCACCCACATTCAGAGGGTCTAGTTTGTTCCTATGCTGGTTTCTTTTCTGTCTGGTTGGAATTGGTGAGCGCCCATTAGCTCAGGTAAACTGTTTCAAAGGGTGTCTCATCATGGTCTTTATGTTGTTGCTCATATTCTCACTCCTCTCGTTATTCAACCAGACTTTGGGAGCTCAGCCCAGTGCTCCCCTGCAGGTCTCTGCCTCTGTTTCCATCAGTTGCTGGATGAAGATTCTACACTGACATTTTATATATTCATCAATCTTATTACAGGGCAAGGCCAGCTTGGGCACTCTTTCCTATGTTGCTTAAGGTTTTAGTGGGGGTCATCCTTGTAGATTCCAGGGAATTTCTCTAGTTCCAGGCTTCTTTCTAGCCCCATAATGACTTTCTCAATCAAAATATCGGTTTCCTTACTCTCTTCTGTCCTTCCTCCATCTCAGCTATCCCATTTCCTCAAGTTCTCCTCCCTCTTCCCTTCTCCCTTCGTTATCCTTTGCTTGATAGCTAGTATCCACTTGTGAGTGAGTACATACCATGTTCATTTACCTGGGTCTGGGTTACCTCAGTCAGGATGTTTTCTAGTTCCATCCATTTGCATGCAAATTTCAAGATGTCATTTTTTTCCTCCTGAGAGTACTCCATTGCATAAATGTAATACATTTTGTTTATTTATTTATTTATTTATTTATTCTTCAGTTGAGGGTCATCTAGCTTGTTTCCAGGTTCTAACTATTACAAATAATGCTGCTATGAGCATAGCTGAACAATTGTCCTTGTAGTTATGATTGAGCACCCTTTTGGTATATGCCTGGGAGTGATATTGCTGGATCCTGAGGTAGGTTGATTCCCAATTTTCTGAGAAACTGCCACAATAATTTCCAGAGTGGTTGTGCAACTTTGCATTTTTGCTGTCATTGATGTTTTTGATCTTAGCCATTCTGACTGGTGTAAGATGGTACCTCAGATTTGTTTTGCAGTTCCCTGATGACTAAGGATGTTGAAAATTTCCTTATTTTCTTTCAGTCATTTGAGATTCTTCTGTTGAGAATTCTCTGTTTAATTCTGTACCCCATTTTAAAACTGGATTATTTGAAATTTTGATATCTAATTTCTTGAGTTTTTTTAGTATATCAGTCCTCTGTCTGATGTGGGGTTGATGAAGATCTTTTCCCACTAAGTAGACTGCCTTTTTGTCTTGTTGACTGTGTCCTTTGCTTTACAGAAGCTTCTCAGTTTCAGGAGGTCACATTTATTTATTGTTGCTCTTCGTGCCTGTGCTTTGGTGTTATATTTAGGAAGTGCTCTCCTGTGACCATGCTTTAAAAGCTACTTCCCAGTTTCCCTTTTATTAGTTTCAGTGTGGTCAGATTTATATTGGGGTCTTTAATCCACTAGGACTTGTATTTTGTGCATGGGAATAGATATGGATCAATTTGCATTCTTCTACATTTTAACATCCAGTATGTCAGCACCATTTGTTGAGGTTGCTTTTTTTTCTTCCATTGTATAATTTTAGCTTCTTTGTCACAAATCAGGTATTCATAGGTGTGTTAATTAATAACCAGGTCTTTGATTAGATTCCTTTGGTCAACCTGTCTGATTTTATGCCAATATCAAACTGTTTTCATATATAATAGAGCTTAATATCAAAAATGGTGTTGCCTCCTGATGTTTCTTTATTATACAGGATTATTTTGGCTATCCTGGGATTTTTGTTCTTTCATATGAAATTGATTATTGTTCTTTCAAGGTCTGTGAAGAATTGTGTTGTGATATTGATGGGGATTGCATTGAATCTATAGATTGTTTTTGGTAGGATTGCCATTTTTATTATGTTGAGCCTACCTATCCAAGAACTTGGGAGATCGTTCCATTTTCCAGTATTTTCTCCAATTGCTTTCTTCAAAAACTTAAAGGTCTTCTAAATAGGTCTTTCACTTCTGTGCTTAGTGTTATCCCAAGATATTTAATGTTATTTGTGACTATTGTGAAGGATGATGTTTCTCTAATTTCTTTCTCAGCTTCTTTATCATTTGTATATAAAAGAGCTACTGATTTTTTTTTTTTGAGTTAATCTTGTATCCTGCCACATTACTGACAGTCACTGCAAGGATTGGACCACGACACAAAGACATTGTCAGCTTTATTTGAAGGAAGAGTTTGGTAGGCAATAATGCAAGAATTCATCCAACAACCTGATGATATTGATGAAAAGAACAAAACAAAAAAGCAAGCAAGCAATCAACAAACAAGCAAACTCCACAACTCTCACCTTAAAGGAACTTAGAGAGGGCTCTTTCAGTAGCCGGGACCACGCCCAGGAATTCATAGCTATTTTAGCCTAAATTTCATGCTCATGAAGTTTTATAGCTTTATAGAACAAAGTAGGTCATAGATTAGGACAAATTTAAAATATGTTGATGGCTATGCCCAAGAGGAGCCTACAGAAAGATGGGGGAAACTTTTCTGGAGGCCTCAGATACTACGGACATCTATATCTTTTGGATTGGTGTAAGCTAGTGGTCTGCTTGTTAGCAGGCTTCAAATGTTTGTGTCTATTAACACAGCACATTAGTTTGGGGTAAGGAATGGATAGCCAAAGGCAGAAAACTAGCCCAAGATAAGGTAGTTAGTCTTTTGAACTGCAACATTCTCATGTCTCCAGTTAACTGTATTTTTCATCAGTAAATTAGTCTTTGCAGACTGATTTTTGACAGAAATTCTCATTTACAGAGGCGGTATCAGTGATGCGGGATGCAGCAAATTGGGGAAATCTGTTGGAGTCCTCACATTTTATCTAGAGTCAGCTTAGTTTTGGGATTATTAGAAGCGAGGTGGCTCCCAATAGTAGATTTTAAAGGTGTTTGTAGTCACAAGGATGCTTGCGCAAACATGAGAAAAGGCAATTTATAGCTCTCAAAAGGACTAGAAATAGCTTAAGATAATATGGTTTTTAGTCTACTCCATTTTTTTTTTGTTTTGTTTTTCAAGACAGGGTTTCCTTATAGCTTTGGAGCCTGTCCTGGAACTAGCTCTTGTAGACCAGACTGGCTTTGAACTCACAGAGACCTACCTGGGATGATCAGGAATTACAGTCGGAGGCCCACTGGCGAGATCGGGAAGTAGGGGACCCCTGAGAGATCGCCCTCGAAAGGCTGGCCAGCAGGTAAGAAATTGATTGGTGAGGGTGAATTGAAAATGGGTGCTACTAATTCAGTAATGATACGCCAATTGATTGACTGGCCAATTGATAGTTCTTTTAAAGAAGCAAGGCAAGGAAGGCACCAGTGTTAAAATTAGACAGCACAAGAGTTCCTTAAGACAGTTTTCTTTTGTATAATGTAATTTAATTTATTTGCCTAATTTTTTGAGTGAGTTTAGTCCCTGGTTTCTACACGCAGGGGGCTTTAATATCACTGATTGGGAGCAGGTAAAGGCTGACCTTCAAAAAGCATTGAACGAGCGAGGGCCAGAAGAATTTTCCATAGCCATATATTTACTATGGCGCTTAGTAGCCCTCCTGTACAAAGATGATAAATGGGCTGAGAAAGAAGCAGAAAAACATCACCTTTCCCAATAGCCACAAATATCATAAAATATCTCAGAGTAGCTCTAACCAAATAAGTGGAAGACTTGTATGACAAGAACTTTAAATTTTTGAAGAAA
>NC_022032.1:13795214-13805842 GCF_000317375.1 Microtus ochrogaster | reverse complement strand
AGGTAACCCAGACCCAGAAAGCCAGTTTTCATATGTACTCACTCATAAGTGGTTTTTAAACATAAAACAAAGAAAACCAGCCTACAAACTACAATCCCAGAGAACCTAGACAACAATGAGGACTTTAAGAGAGACATACACGAATCTAATCTACGTGGGAAGTAGAAAAAGGCAAGATCTCCTGGGTAAATTCGCAGTATGGGGACCTTTGGAGAGGGTTGAAGGGGAGGGGAGCAGAGAAAAATGTAGCACTCGATGAAAATCAATAAAATATATTAAAAAAAGAAAAAAAAGATTAAAGTCTGCAATGGTTGTTTTTTTCCCCTAGTATCATACATTAATTAGTTTTTGAGAATACAAAGAAACTGCTTAGCCATATGTAAGGTTAAAAGAAACAGCTTTATGTAAAACTGAAAAGGGCATTAGTTCATTTCAGACACTGGGGGAGAAAGATATCGAGAGCAGCAACTTTATAATTTTGCTACCAATTTAGAATTTTACTCAGGTGTGAAATGAAATATGATTATGTTACATGTAAGAAAATGTATAGAAGTAGATATCATATTTTGTTATCAATTTAGGCTAGATTCCAAATAAATATATTTTCTTTCAAATGTAGCATATACAGTGTGTGTGTGTGTGTGCGTGTGTGTGTGTGTGTGTGTGTGTGTGTGTGTGTGCGTGTGTGTGTGTCTGTGTGAAGGAAGGGATGGGGAAAGGAGACAAAAGGAGAGGTCAAAGGAAGAGACAATGACAGCAATGACAATATACTGTATTTTTTCTTACACGTAAAATAGACCAATCTATAGCTATCTACCTATAATCATTTCACCTATTCATCATCATCTCTCTCTCTCTGTCTGCCTATCTGTCTGTCCATTTGTCTGCCTAATTATCTCACACTAAAGCAGAAAGAGGTCTTTTGTTAAGAGAAAGGCAATCAGTGGGGGAAGTGTAATGTTAGGTAAATATTTTAGGATATATATGTATGAATGTGTCATAAAAACATTATTTTGAACGCTGATCTGCGTTCCCCCAAAAGTAAAACCAAAAAGAGAAAATACCTTGGATTTTAGTCTTTGTTTTCTTTACCTTCTTCAAACATATATCTTTCATTGATTAGAACCACTCTTTCTTGGTTTCGCTGAAATCCAATTTTCCTCTATATCATATATATATATATATGGTTTCTTAGTCTCAGTTCATGCTCCAATCGTGGCAGCAGCATCTGGAGACAAAGCAGCCTCCACTGCTGGTTTTCATTTCCAGCTTTCTCTCCTCTCACCCGGTCTGCTTGTTTACCATGTCATGGTTTCATAGTTTCTCTCCATAGGGAGGGTTGATCTCAGCCACCTCCTCTGCCAGTGCTGTTGATGAGCTGAGGGGTTTTTGTTTTTACACAAAGCCATGTTTACCTCAGCCTCACACGTGGTTGGGGGTTTTGCTTTGCATTCTCTGAAATTAATTAATGTATTCCGCTAGAAAAGACAATCATTTCAGATTTTCACCTTTAGGAGCACTGAAACTCTGCTGTTTCAGGGTTTTCTTTCCCTTTCTCTCCGTCTAAGTGGAAAGAAGAAAAACACAGGTTTATTTATCTATTCATATGATTTATGCCACCCACATAAAAAGCAGGGAAAGCTTGGTGCAGCTTATTGTTTTTATTGCTGATGGAGTAGAAATTTATTTCTATCCTGTTAGTTTAATGGAAAATGTAATGAATGATAATAGTCCCATCATGTTTCTCTCTCTCTCTCTCTCTCTCTCTCTCTCTCTCTCTCTCTCTCTCTCTTGCTCCTTTTGCAGATGCTGAAAGTATGTAGTACATTTTTTAAAAAAAAATTATTTAAGTCTGTATCCTAGGTTTTTTATGTAGGGCCCTAAGGCAAGCCCTCGATTACTGAGCTATATCTCTCTTCTCAAGTAGTGTTTAGTAGTTTCTGAACACAAAAGCTGGAGATTAGCTTAGTCACTTACAAAGAGCAAACACTTTCTTCTTTATTGTGTAATGAAAGAGAAGTCAGTAAAGCTTGCATAATCTGATTAAAAAGGTGATGTTTTTCATGTGTTTTGTTAATCATTTGGGTTAGACAAAGTATATTTTTCTTAAGTTCTGACTGAAACTATATCTCAACTTTATAAATAATTTCATAAATTTCTAGGTGGGATAATTCAGAACTTTACATAAGTATATCATATTAATTTCATTATTTAATCTTGTTTGTATGTCTGTTGTACACAGGAATATATGAAATTTTGTAAGCCACTGAGAATTTGAAGGTCATGCAAAGAACCAATCTAAGCCAGTGGTCCAAGCAGAACTTGCTAATTTTCTACATATAGGTTGTTATGTAGACTACAATGCCATCAGGTACAAGAAAATTATTGCAAACCTACTCACAATCCAATTAATTTGTTAGGTTAAAGTCTTCAAATCAGAATCTAGCTGCATTGACAAGCTTAAGGATAAAATTATGGTGTTCTATCATTTCTTAGAGAACTGAAGAAAATTCTAAAACATGACAGCTTTTAAATAACATAGTACCCCATTTAAGCTTGGGCTTGGATATGTTAAATCAGTTATTAAAGCTTGATTTGTGGTAAGTATGCCTCCCTTCATGCCCAAATTATCTTATATTGTGCTTCAGCTTCCTTTCTCCAGTGAAATTCACGTTCACAGTTAACTGACAAGAGCAGCAAGAAGGGAGAGACAGCAATGGTGGGGGGAGCAAGCATGACTGAGCTCTGAGCTGAGCTAGGCAGGATTGCTTCCGACTCAGATCTACAGCGTGAAGACACCCCGAGTTCAAATGAGGGAAAAATTAGATGATTTTTAATATTCTCTCTAGCTTTGCTGTTGTGATCCCAAGTTCCCTTATCCGCAGTAAAATATCCTCCTCAATGATATGCCACCCACTCAAAATTTCAACCCAACTTCTTTGTAAGTTCTGTCATGATACACATTCTCTAAATTATATAAAAAGGAAGAGAAGACATTTCCTTTTGAAAATCTTATTTGGCTACTTTTAGCTTCATAAGTAGGGGAAATAAAGTATAGGAGAATTTGACGCTAAAAAGGGTTTTATTCATTTCATTTAACTAAAACTATTAATAAAAGTAGCAAATCTATACATAGTATTCTTTCTCTCATTTTTTTCATGAAATAATATTTGAGTCAATTGCAGCTGCATCTCAAGTGTCACCATAGAGATTAGGACAATAACATAGATTAATATGCTGAATAATTAGCCATTATTATATATTGAACAATTAATTACTATTCATGCAAAGTGTTATTCTTTATACAGTCAGATCACTTTGTGTTCTCCACTTATATTTCATTTTATTATATTTATAAGTGTGTGTGTGTGTGTGTGTGTGTGTGTGTGTGTGCGCGTGCGTGTGTGCGCAGATGAGAGTGCAGACTCCTGGGAGGCCACAGCAGGGCTCAAGTAAGAGAATCCAGTATAGTATGCACTTTTAACTACTGAGACAGCTCTTTCTGTTCTCTATGGACAACACATTTTTGACAGATATCCACCAAATCACTGATAGAAGGCAAATGAATGTGGAAGCATAGAAAATGGTAAGGGAATTTTGTTTAGAAATTTAATTCTATAAGAAGTTATTTTATACTGTCATTTAAAATTAAACATTTTTAAATAGACATTTTTTTGTTAATGTTTTCTGAATACTGTGCAGTATGAACATTCTTGTAATCTCAGCACTTACGAATCTTAGGAAGGAGAACTGTCATGGATTCCAGACAGCCTAGGCTGTATAGTAGGATCTTGTATCAAAAATAAAATAACAATGATCTTGCATAGCAAAACATCTAAGGAATTTAATTCTTCAGATAGAAGAAGGAATCCTTGCATTTTATTTCATGATCTAAATTCTGTTCTCATTTTTAATTGAAAAAAGATTTTGTTTATTTTTAATTTTTTAACTAAGCATCTCTCTCTCTCTCTCTCTCTCTCTCTCTCTCTCTCTCTCTGTATGTTTGTGAATGTGTGTGTGTATGTGTTGGGTGTATCTGTGTTCATGGAGACCAAGAGAAGGAGATATATATTCCCTGTATCTGTAACTACAGGTGGTTTTAACCTGAATTTGCATCTTCTCCGAGAACAATATGTTTCCTTAACTTCTGAGCCATCTCTCCATTCTCCACATTCATATTTTCATGTGATGAATATATACTTATGACTGTGGTCATCAAAACAAACAGGAGGATCAATGGAATTGAATTAAAGACCCAGACATAAATCTGCACACATATGGACACCCGATTTTGACAAAAAAGCCAAAATTATACAATGGAAAAAAGAAAATGTCATCAACAAATGGTGCTGGCACAACTGGATGTCAGTATATATAAGAATGGAAATAGATCCATATCTATCACCACATAGAAAACTTGAGTTTAAGTGGATCAAAGACCTCATCATAAATTCAGTTACATTAAACCTAATAGAAGGAAAAGTGGGCTTTAGCCTTGAGCACATTGGCACAGGAGACAGCATCCTGAATAGTACACATTTAGAACCGGCACTAAGATGGGATTAACTAATAAATTAATAAATTATTTTGATCAATTAATAAATGGGACCTCATGAAACTGAAAAACTTCTGTAAGGCAAAGTACACTGTCAATAGGCAAAAACAGCGGCCTACAGATGAGAAAAAATCTTCACCATCCCTACATCTGACAGAGGGCTGATTTTCAAAAAAGTTAAAAAACTCAAGAAACTAGACTTCAAAAAGTCAATCCAATTAAAAATGGGGTACAGATCTAAACAAATAATTCTCAACCGAAGAATATGAAATGGCTGAGAAACAACTGAACGAATGGCCAACATCCTTAGCCATCAGAGAAATGGCCAACATCCTTAGCCATCAGAGAAATGGCCAACATCCTTAGCCATCAGGGAAATGCAAGTCAAACAACTCCAGGTTTCTACCTCACACCTGTCAGAATGGCTAAGATCAAAACCACAAGTGATAGTTTATCCTGGAGAGGATGTGGACCAAAGGGAACATTCTCCATTGCTGGTAAAAGTGCAAACTTGTACAGACACATTCAAAATCAATATGGCAGTTTCTCTGAAAATTGGGCATCAGTTTACCTCAATATTCAGCAATACGACTCTTAGGCATATACCCAAAGGAAGCTCAATCATACTACAAGAGCACTTGCTCAGTTATATTCATAGTAGCCTTATTCATAGTAGAAAGAACCTGGAAACAACCAAAATGTCCCTTAACTGAATAATGCATAAAGAAAATATGGTACTTTTACACAATGGATTGTTACTTAGCTGTTAAAAATAGTGACATCAGAAAATTCAAAGACAAATAAGTAGAACAAGAAAAAAAAATTATCCTGAGTGAGGTAACCCATGCCCAGAAAGACCAACATGGTATGTACTCACTTATAAGTGGATATTAGCTGTAAAGTAAAGGGTAAATCATGCTACAATCCACAGACACAGAAAGACTATATAACAAGGAGTTTCCAAGGGCAGATGTATGGATCTCATTGAGAATAAGAAATAGAAGAGATCTTGCAGATATACAGGGAGTGGTTGGGGATGAGACCATGAGAGATCAGGTGGGGGTAGTTTGGGGAGGATACTACTGAAAAGATGACTGGAAATGGGGGAATTTTGGAGTCAGGTAGAAACTCCCAGAAATGTACAAGGATGACCCAAGCTAAAAAGACTCTTAGCAATTGAAGATATGTAGCCTGAACCTACCATTTTCTGTGACCAGGCAAGATTTCAAAAGGAGGCATTGGGACACCAACTCAGCCAAATAACCTTGGAACAACAGTCTGTCCTGCCATCAGGATGGGGGGTAAGGGTGGCCTAGAGATTGAGGGAGTGGACAGCCAATGACTGATCTCACCTAAAACCCAGGCCATGAGAGTGAGCCCACCCATGACATTGCCTGGAGTGCTAGGATCCACAAACCTGGATGGCTCGAAGACCTAGGATAGAACCAAACAACTGGTGGGGGGATGTCAATGTAACAATGCCTAATGATATTCTGCTGTACTCTTGCATAGTTGCCTAGCCCAGTAATCTTCAGATAGGTTTCATCCAGCAACTGTTGGAAACAGATGCAGAGACCCACTACCAAACATTAGGTTGAGCAGGATTGAGGAAATCCTGCTAAAGAGAGGGAGGAAGGATTGTAGGAAACAGAGGATTAAGAAAATCTCAAGAAAACCCACAGAATCAACTGGGCTCATGGGGGCTCATAGAGACTAAACTGACAACAATGGAGTCTGCATGAGACTGACCTATGCCCTCAACTTATATGTGACGGATGTGTATCTTAGTCTTCTTGTGGGACTCCTAACAGTGGGAACAGGGGCTGTCTCTGCCTTTTTTATTTACTGACTTTTGGGACCCTACTCCTCATATTGGGTTTTCTTGTACAGTCTTAATACAAGACAAGGTGTTTAGTCTTACTGCAATTTGATATGCCATGCTTTGTTGCTATTCTTGGGAGGCCTGCCATTTTCTGAATTAAAAAATGGAGAGTGGTTTGGGTGGGGTGTGGAGGTGTGGATGGGGGATTGGGACTGGAAGGAGAGGAGGGAGAAGAAACTGTGGTTGGGATAGAAAATAAATTACATTAAAAAAGAATGACCTAGAAACTACTGCTGCAATTGACAGAATTATCTTTACAATCAAGAAAGCACCGTAGTTTGGTATCAGACTTGTCATTTTGCATCAGTGTGATTCTGGATAAATTATTTTCTCCTCTGATCTTTTATTTCTTTGTAATAGATCTTTCAAAAGGCATGTCAACAGTATCTATTACATCTTTACATAATGTCACTTATCCCACCCAGAGGAAGGGCCTACTTCTTTTAAATCCAAGCTTACATTTTGACTTGCTCTAGTTAAAACACTGTGTCTAAGTAGTTGCAGTGATAAATCTTAGACTAGGGCTTAAAAGTTCTGGTTGTATCTGTTTCTCTGTCTCTCTCTGAACTCAGCATTACAAATTAAGGAGTCTGAGGGAGACAGACCTCCTCTATCCCATTGGTTTCTGTAGACAGAAGTTTCTCCCCCGACCCCATCATGTACTGCAGCTGTTCAGTCCCAAAGAAACACACAGAGGCTTATAATAATTATAAACTGTTTGGCCTATTATCTCAGCTCAGGCTTATTATTAACTAGCTCTTACAACTTAACAATGATTCTATATTTAGCCACACAGCTTGATACTTTTTCTTAGTGAGGCATTCTGATATTTCTTCCACTGCATCTGGCTGATGACTGTTTCTCTCTGCATTTTCTCTTCCAAGAATTCTCTTAATCTAGTCTCCCCATTTATACTTATTGCCTGGCTACTGGGCAAGTGACTAATCTTTACAGTGTATAAAAACATTACAAAACAGCAGGTTCCAGTCATCCTATTTGAGAGAACAGGCTTATGAATAAAGTTCTAACAGAGAAATCAAGAGTCAAAAAATAAAATAAAATAAGAGAGAAAAACCACTGTGCACAGACCAGCCAATGCACAGGATTATAGAAACCCAAACTCATAATTGCTCACAGTCTAGACAGCCCGACCTTTTATAGCAACAGGTAAAGGTTACTTATCCCTTATTCCTCGTCTATGAACTTGAGATCATTAGAATTAGTGGCTTAATGTTATGACAATGTGATATTTTATACACAGTTGAGCACCAAATGTAGGAGCTTAATTCATACTTTTGCCCTTTATCTCAGATACTTTCCACAGTTCCTTAAATCCAAATGCTCAAGGTGTTGGCAGAAATGCAAAGCATCTTGATCAGAACTGTAGAGAGAAGGAAAGGAAGATAAAGCTACTTTCTTCCCAGCTATGCCTCTTCATCACTTGACAGTCATTGTGGATTACAGTATTGGGGGTGGGAGGATAGCAAATCACCTTCAATCAAGAACTGTAGGATTTGACTTTGGAAATAAAATATTAGATACAAGAAGCTAAGAGACTCTGCACAACAAAGAAAACAATCCTTAGAGTGGAGACGGCAATAAAATTAGAGAAAAAATTTTGCTAATGATGAGACATTAGTACAAAAGAGAACTAATATAAGCGCCTATAAGAAGTCAAAAATTAAGCTCCAATGACAGATCATTCAATCAGTAAATGGGTAAAGAATCTGAATAGACTGTTCTCAAAAAGGAGAACTGTTTGCAAGAGTTTCTAGCATCTTTATCCATCAAGAGACATTGCTTTAAGTTTCTATCTTAGGCCTGACAGAATGGTTTCACTGAGAAAACAAATGTTAATAAATCTTGATGAGGATTGGGGAAAGGTAAATTCCTATTCACTGCTTGGAAGAGTGGAAACTATTTGCAAGTGTGTCAAAACAGTCTGGAGATTCCTTAACAAACTAAAAGTAGAACTACTATATAAGGTATTTGGTTTACACTCTAAAAAATCCAAAGTCAACCTGTGACATCCATGCTGACTGATACACTATTCACAAAAGCTAAGAAATAGAACAAGCCTTTATGTATATCAACAGATGAATGGATTAAAAAATATTGCTCATGCACACAATGGAATTTATTTAGATGTGAAAAATAAAATGATGCCATTTGCAGGGAAATGGGTGGATCTAGAGTTCATCATTTTAAGCAAGATAGACCAGATTCATATTAAGGTTCTATCTTTTGCATTTACAGAAGCTACATTTACATATTGCATATAAATAGATGATAGATAGTTGATTGATAGATGATAGTTTTTGTATGTGGTTTGTAAAACTGGAAAAAGGACAATAATAGAGTAGGTAGACACCTTCAGTGGATGAAAAGCAGGTATTGGAATGCCCATGGTATGAAAGCAGAAAGGGAGATGATTTCATGGCAAGAAAGGGACAAGCAAGATTCAGTAGGGGAGGTAAGTAAGTGGGGAGGAGGGGAGGAGGCCGAAATCTTTAATAAATAAATAAATTAAAAAAAAAGAAGAAGAAGTGCAAAGATTTAGTACTTTAGTGCTTTTATTGGTTAATAAATAAAGAAACTGGTTTGGCCTGATAGGGCAGAGTAGAACTAGGCAGGGAAAACTAAACTGAATGCTGGGAGAAAGAAGGCAGAGTAAGTGAGAAACCATATAGTCCTGCTGGAGACAGATGCCAGAATTTTACCCTGTAAGTCACAGTCTTGTGGTGATAAAAAAATTAATGTTGGTGAGTTAATTTAAGATATGAGTTAACCAGAAATACATTTAAGCTATTGGTGAAACAGTATTGCAAATAATATGTTTTCTGTGTGATTATTTTTGGCCTGAGCAGCCAGGAACAAACAAGAGGCCTCCCTGCAACAAATTGGCACCAATGTGGCCAAGTAAAATCCACTTAAAACTTGAAAGTTTGGGAAGGAATTCTAGGCAACAAACAATAAAACAACAAAAAAAAAAAAAAACTCCTCTCACTTTCAAAATGGTAGTATCCTGGTTGACCAGCACAAATGGCTCTGATTCTTTCAGGAAGTCCATAGCATTAAAATGGGTTCTATGAGCAGAGTGCTACAACTTGCTTACTGACAACATAGACCTGCTGTGTGCCTAAAAATGGGGCAATGTATATGACTTTCAGATGCAGCAAACATGCCTCTGCCATGCCAGACTGGGCAATGCAAGCAGGCATGTTGGCCCTAGCCACACTTGCTTAACAATTAATAAAAAAGGCACTTCTGGTGAGAAAATAGTTACATATATACAATAGGACAGATTCAGACATAAAAGACCGCTAAAGAAAACACAGTGTGTTTTAAAAATGTATACAGGCTTGGGAGAGAGAAGAATAAGAGTAAAGAGACACTAATAAAACAGTACAGACATTCATAGATTAAAGGAGTAAAAATAATATAATAAATACTAAACTTGTAGAAAAATTAATAGAGTAAGAAAAATAAGCCATGTAAAGATGGAATATATACAGAGAATCTGGATTATGTATATTATTATGTTTTCTTTGAATTGTTTGACTGTGAAAAAGCTAAGTACAGAGAGACATTTCATTGTGCAGGCTGCTAAGCTAAACCAACTTAAATGTTTTGGAGGTATCTTGATTTCAGAATTTGGGTCTAAGGATTTGTTGCTTTAGAAAAGAGGTTCTACTTTTGTTTGGACAGAGGATGTCCTTCCAGATTAATGTGGTTTGATAAACCAAGACCACCTGAAAGGTTACAATGAATACCCCAAAAATTTACTTTGCCCAACAAAAAGCAGAAAACAGTTTGGAAAGAACTATCTTATAATTCTCAAATATTATTTATAAATGTTTGTTTACATTTAAAGAGGGATATGCTGTAGAGATGGATATTTCACATTGGTATAGATCTTGGTCTATTGATACAAATTTAAGGTAAATTTTGTTATAGGTATTTTTCTGATTAAGGTAGTGTGCACCACATTTAAAAATATAATGTATAATTAAGAAATGTAAGTTAAGGGGCTAGAGAGATGGCTCAGTGGTTAAGAGCATTGCCTGCTCTTCCAAAGGTCCTGAGTTCAATTTTCGGCAACCACATAGTGGCTCACAACCATCTGTAATGAGGTCTGGTGCCCTCTTCTGGCCTGCAGACATACACACAGACAGAATATTGTATACATAA
>NC_022032.1:13776666-13793869 GCF_000317375.1 Microtus ochrogaster | reverse complement strand
CTTTTATTGGTTAATAAATAAAGGAACTGGTTTGGCCTCATAGGGCAGAGTAGAGCTAGGTGGGAAAAACTAAACTGAATGCTGGGAGAAAGAAGGTGGAGTGAGTGAGAAGCCAGAGGCAGATGCCAGAACTTTATCTGATAAGCCACAGCTTCATGGCAAGACACAGATTAATGGAGATGGGTTAATATAAATTAGCCAGAAATATGTTTAAGCTATTGGTGAAACAGTATTGCAAATAATATGGTCTCTGTGTGATTATTTTTGGGCTGAGCAGCTGGGAACAAACAAGAGGCCTCTGTATAATAGTAGGGGGAATAGGGACGTGAGATGGATAAGTCCAAAGGATAATGACAGGTGCATGGAAATGTCACACTGTCACACATTACTTTGAATGACAACTTAAAAAAGCATTTAAATGATAAACACTAGATGTTTCAATAAATACCATCTCCATTTATATATTTTTTTTATTCCAAACCATTTGATAAAAAAGTTAGAGGGTAGTTAGGATGTTGCCACAGTTATTATTTGAGTCAAATTAGAAGACTGATCTTAGCGTAGCAAGAGATGTCCAAACCCTGAACATCAATTCTACAACTTCGCATCAGAGTCCTGGCTAGGTGCTTCCAGTCTGGTAGACCCTCCTGCAGTGAGGAGGTTATGCTGAGAGCACTGTGATAAACTCCATCCCTGGAAACTGTGTGGTTCAAATGCCAGGGAGAGACCAGGAGAGAGATGCTCACAGCTGTTTTGAATATGGGATGAAGTTCCAGAATGGGGCAGAAATATGCTCATTCAATATCAACCTCAGGCTCCTACAGACTTCTAATTCGACAGCAGTGGAACACGACAGACCCGATATGTGTGAAATCTTATTCATTTGATTCTATAAACTTCTCACTGCCATCATGTTTAGGAGGTGAGTAAGTGCATGAAGATATTAAGTTGCATCAAACAAAACTAAAAATATGAATATACTTTCTCTCATTTGTGGATTGTTTATTTTATTTAGATGCATAAAAGTATATGGCCATAGGTGCCTGCTCACACAGGCACCCACGTACATGCACACCCATACATACATGTACACACACATGTATATGCACACACGCACACACACATAGACACATACATGATGTGAAAGGAGAGTCTTGGTGGCAAGTAAGGGGAGGGGGAAAACATGAGTGAATGACGTCACAGGTCAATGGACACAATACATCCAAATATAATAGCTTTATGGAAGCCAGGGCTACAAACATTGAACAGATAACGACACAAAATGTGAACAAAGCAAAGGAAGAGTGCTTAGCAGCCATGATGGCTGACCTTTTACAGACAGGAGAAGCAGACAGGTCAGCCAGACACCAGGGGTAGGCAGACCTGTGGAACAGTCTAGCTGTGTAGGTTTTTTTAGCTTTGGAAAAAGGACAGCACTCTGAGTACCCAGTGGAATCATATTAAAGCAGAAAGCAATAGTAATTAGTGGCCAGGAGTTTCTACTCTCTCTCCCACATAAATAAATTTCTTTCTGTTCTGGGAAGGATAATGTACCTTTTTTTTTTTTTTAAACAAGCAAATAAAGACAAATGGTAAAAACCTCCTCAAACCCCAAATTGGAAAACATTCATTTTTTTTTCCTGGAATAATTACCTCACAAATGACCCTACTACAGTGTAATTTTTAAAAATAGTCCTTCATTGAAAACAATTACTTTGAAAAAAAAATAACCTTGCTCCAAACAAGACCTGCTATCAACATAACCCCAGTGTGCACTTGAGTACCCCATGCCCTGCTTCTCTTATGGCATTTATTTTGATACATTAAAGCAGTTATGGCACACAGTGAATTTCCCCTCGTTTGCAGGCATGTCTAGTGAGGGATAGTGCATTTGCTCAGTGATTTTAATTGCAAATTGTGCCCTTAGAACTCTTAGGTAAATATTTTCTTAGTAAAGCATTGCAAGCACATAGGCATCTATTATGCTGGCCACTAAAATATTTGCATTTAAATAATAAAATATGAGATAAAAGCAATTGAAGTTCTGCACTGAAATTTCCATTTGTTCCCACCATTCTTCTGGGAAGACATGTTTTAATAGAAATCACGACCGTTTAAGTAAAAAAAAAAAAAAAAAAACCTGTTTCAGGCGTGATAAATGACTAAGTGGCAACTTTTAGGTCAGCCAAAACTGTCTAGTTTATTTTAGTTGTCTTGGCATGGTAATAATAGAGATTTTTTTTGTTACAATTCTGTCTGGGGCTAAAACAGTAAACCACATCATTAGCCTATATGAAATTCTAAAATTGATCAAGATTAATGTGAGAGTGTATATGAAGGTTGGGTTCAGAAATAAGGTTCATACATTTTGGGCTGAGATTGTCATAAATTTATCTAAAGTTAAGAATTCGGTTCTACATCAAAGGGAGAAAGTGCTTTATCTATCTCCCTGAAAGTTCATCTTTAAGCTATTTAATACTATTGTGATATTTTGTAAAATACCCTCTAGGTGCAGAACTCTAGGATGTGGTCAAATACTTAAGTATTTAGAATCTTTGAATAAGAGAAGTTATGTAACCACCCCTTTCAGCACACATAGGCACACACAGGCACACACATATTTTAAGAGCTCTGTGTTGCACCGATTTCCATCTCTCAGCCAGGCATGGTGCTGCTTGCTTGTAATCCAAGGGCTTTCAAAGAAGAGGCAGGAGAAACGGAAGTTAGGGCAACTATGGAATGAGTCAAGATCAAGATGAAAGCCCCCAACTCCTAAAACAAACAAACCCAAAACCAAAACAAAATGAAATAAACACCCCCAACAAAACAAGCAAACAAAATAGAACCCAAAACAAAACAAAATTAAACAAACACACCCGCCAACTAAAACAAATATTTTGAAAAGGTTAAAAGTATATTTTTTTTCAGTCCAATAAGGAAAGAAATTCTTGGTCGTTTTAAGTAGATGTAATTAAAATGTTAGCTTCATTTGGATTTAAAAGAGCCACACCAGTCCCCTGATAATATGAGTGAAAGGTACAGAAAATACAATTGTCAAGCCAGAGACCACTGTAAGGGAATGCAATGGTATGTTTATAAAATAGCAAAGGGATTGACATGTCTTCGGCATGCATGTGGTGTTTATACTGAGATCAGAGGACAACTTATGACATTCAGTTCTCTTTTGCCATCATGGGACTCCTGGGAGGTAGAATTCAAGTACGTAGCCTTGATTGCAAGTCCCTTTACTTGCTCTGGCCTCTTGCTGGCCTAGGATTGGTAATTCCATCAGTACGAACTTGCTGTTATAAAGAGGAGTAAGCCACAGATCCTGAGTCTGGGGGCAAGGCAGCAGCTGGGTACTGCAGTAGATCAGTAGTCAGAATAGAAGCAAAAGGAATCAAAGCAAGAGTGTGCAGTAGGGAACCTGAATATGAAAGACATTCTTCACAACTGTAAAAATCAAAGGGAGAAAGCTCAGTGCTCCCCGGGTGTTGTACGATGCTTTCTCTGGCTCACTGGCAGGAAGCTTGTGTCTAAGGGCGTGTCTGCAGTGGGAGCATGCAAGAAGACCCTCAACCAGCACAATGACAACATCCTTGTGTAGTTTTTATTTGTCCTTTTTATGTGACAGGGTCTTCTGTTTCCTGACTGGCTCAGAACTCTCTTTATAGTTCAAGATGACTTTTAACTTGCAATCTCTCTGCCTCAACCACTTGCTGATGGTTCTGAAGGATCTTCGTTGCCTTTGCTGACTCCCTAAGGGAGGCCTTACCACCCCAAGGAGTAGATGGGGGGTGGGAAGGGGGAATATAGAAGTGGGAGAAGGGGAGGGAGGGCATACTGGTGTTGGTAGGTGAAATGAAAAAAAAAATAAATAAATAGAAGGGAACAGAGGAATAGAAAGGAATAGACTTACGTTTTGTAGATATTGCACCCTGTCCATAAAGATTGTTTTGACAGGTCTTAAAATCTTTATATAACTTGCAAGGATATGCATTGACCTCCATATTACTGAAATCTTGTATTCTATGTATATAAGAATTACCACATTTCTGCTTGTAAATGTCAAGAATACTCAAATTTTTGTAACTGATAATTTGGATATAACTTGAGATCGTCAGAAGCATTACATATTTTCATAATGTTATTTGACAATGACCAATATATATTTCTAGAAAAACAAAGTGAAACAAACCCTACAGAAACTCCAAACCTATTATAAAGACCCTCTTACTTTCTTCTCCTTACGTATTTTCTCTTTGGTGTTTGCTTTACTTATTTAATGTAATGGAGACTTCTTTAATGTGTCTTTTTAATTTATTTCACTTTTATGATTGAACCATCTACTGCTACATGGATGGATGCCTTTGTTTTTTTTACCTGTGGAGATATTTCAGTCATTGCCAACTTTTGGCTACTGTGAACATTGTTGCAGGAATATCTGAGTCACTGTCTTCTGTCTTATGGGGATGGTCCTAAGGGTGGACTTGCTGAACAATGTGGACTTATGCTTCAGTCATGACCAGATTACTTTCAGTATTATCTACATCATTTCACCCTTTTGCCCAAAGGATCAGGAGTCTCAATTTCTCCCTATTTTAGCAAACACTTTGTTCATTTTGCTTCTTCCTTGCACCTTTTTTTCTTATGCTTCTTCCTTTTCATCTCTTCATTTCTTTGTCTTCCTCGCCCGCCACCACCCTCCTCTTCTTCACTTCTCCTCTTCTTCACTTCCTCCACTTCTCCACTTCTCCTCTTCTCCTTTCCTCCCTCCTCTCCCATTTTCTCTTCCTCTCTTCCTCCCCATCCATTTCCTCTTCCCTTTTTCCTTTTCCTCTTATTTCCTCCTCCTCCTCAATAACTGGGATTACTCTGGGTCAGATCTACCATGTCTGGGTGAACAGAAAATCTCTACTTTCTTGCCCATGAATAACCACATTACCTGTATCATATATTGAAAAGACTGTTTTATGATCATCAAATGATCTTCATACCTGCTGCAATCCAGAGACAGTGTACTCTAAAACTCACACCTTGAAACATGGTTCTCTGTATAGAAGTACTTAAGATATTATATGACGTTTTAAATGGTAGAACTCAGTAAGAGATCATGACTTGATTTCTGCAATGCAGTTGAGAGGAAAAAATGAGAAAAAAATTTGATCTGTTTAAATGATCCATCCTGTGGCACCCTTACCTGACTAAGAAAGAAATGAAGGAAATTAAACACCATTATTTAACTTGCATCTACCTATCTGTCTATTTATCCATTTATCAAGCTACAATATATTGTGTATGTAAGTATGAATGTATGCATGTATGTATGTATTTTTGTCTTTTCTTGAATAACAAAATTACTAAAGTTATTAGTCAACACTTTTCCCATCTATGGATAAATGCACTTTTTAGTTCTTAATTTCATTCAGATTTAATGAAGTTACTTTTATATAACTCCAGTTAATTGTTTTGGCTACTTGTAACAATGAAGAGATGAAAGAAGTAAGTGTTTGTTTATGAATTAAAAAATACCTTTAAGCTCAAGGAAAAAAAATCCCGATGTTTAAACGTATGAATGCTGAACAAGGATTTATCATTGTACAGAAGGTCAAGCTAGATGGCTTTTCTAACCCCTTACAATTCTAAATTCTGCAACTTAAGAAATTGTCACTGTGTTTAACTGTTTGGTAGGATCCAATTAGCCATCCTGTCAGGACCTTTGTGAACCCAGCAAAAATTATGCAAACTTGCAAGGAGAGTTAACAAGGAGTTGGGCAACTCCTTTATCCGGCATGAGGGAATTCATTTTAATAGGACATTTGCCCTAATTGCCTAAGCAACATCATTTAAAGTTAATCAAGTGCATATGCACACATAAGGCACTGCACAGAAAATAGAGAAAATAAAGGCTTGCATTATTCACAACAGACTAAATTTAGACCATCATTTTATGGACTAACTGCTAAGTTTCTAGTATAACTGTCAAGAAGTAAAGTGAAAATAATTACACCTTTAGTCAAACAGGATTTTAGTACCTCTATGCCATAAGTCTATATTTTTCTTGATATATAAAATTATGTATATATAAAGCTATTATAGATTACTATCAGGTATGCATTATATAATATATAGCATAATTATATTATTTTCAATTATATCATGTATATTTATGAATAATCATGAATTTCTTTAAAGTTGGTATATTCAGTGGAGTCTTAGTCAGCTGTTAAAAACAATGACATCATGAAATTTGAAGGCAAAGGGATGAAACTAGGAAAAAAACTCATCCTAGACCCAGAAAGACAATTATGGTATGGACTCACTCATAAGTGGTAGCAATTCATAGAGATTAGGTAGCAAGAAGGGTTCAAACAGAGAACACCAGGATCCCCTAGAGAAAGGGAAATAGAAGAGATTTCACGAGTGAACTGCGGACAGGGGGGGATGAGAACTTGAACAATCAGGTTGTGAGGGAGGGAGGGGGAGAGTACTAAAGGAGACTACTGTAAGGGGGAACATTTAGGGGTAAGGTTGAAAACTGGTGCAAGGGAGTCACCCAGGAATCCACAAGAATGACCTAAGCTAAGACTCCTAGCAATAGTGGACATATAGCCTTAGCCTTAACTGACCATTTCCAGTGACCAGGCAAAACTTCAAGCAGAAGGATTAAAACACCAACCCAACCACATAACCTTTGCCCAACAGTCTGTCCTGCCTAAGGGATATGCTGGGGGCAAGGGTGGCCTAGAGATTGAGGGAGTAGACAACCGATGACTGGTCTAGCCTAAAACCCATGCTGTGGGAGGAAGTCTACCCCTAACACTGCCTGAAACATCAGGACACACAGATTAGATGACCCAGAGACCTAGGATAGAACCAACCATAACTGAAGAAAGAGTCAAATAATGATGCCTAATTCTGCTATACTCATAGATTAGTGCCTAACCCAATTGTCATCAGAGAGTCTTCATCCAGCAAATGATGGAACCAGATACAGACCCACAGAGAAACATTAGGTGGAGTTCTGGGATTGTTGCAGGAGCGGGGGAAAAAGGATTGTAGGAGTGAGAGGGGTCAAGGAAGCTACAAGAAAAACCACAAACAACCTGGGTTCATAGAGGCTCACAGAGACTGAACTGACAACCAGGGAGCCTGTGTGGGACTGACCTAGGCCCTTTGCATATATGGTACAGTTGTTTAACTTGGTCTTCTTGTGGGATTCTTTTGGGAAAAAGGGGCTGTCTCCAACTCTTTTACTGGATTTGTTACCCTACTCCTTATACTGGGGCTGCCTTGCCCATCCTTAATACTTGGGGAGGTGCTTAGTCTTAACAGCAACTTGATATGCCATGTTTTTTTTTTTTTTGGTTTGTTTGTTTTTGTTTGTTTTGTTTTGATATCTATGGGATTCTGCCCTTTCTGAACAAAAATGGAGGAGTGGATGAGGAGCTGGGGACAGAGTGACAGGAGGAACTGGAAGGAGAAGAGAGAAGGGAAACAGTAGTGGAGATGTAAAATAAAGGAATAATAATAAAGGAAGTGTTAAAATTTCATTTGTAACCAAGACTATATATAGGAACATAAAGTGTATAAATAATGGTTCTCTAGAGGAACAGAATGGACAGGATGAGTCTATATGTATATATAAGAGTATTCATTAAAGTAGCTTATAAGTTGTGATCCAGCTAAACCAACCATAGAAAGTCCTAGAATCCAGTACTCGAAGCCAGCTGTCTTAGCTAGTCTTTAGTATATGCTGGAATCCCAAGAAAGTAGGTTCTAACATTGGTGAAGGAATGTACTCTCTAGGGAGAATTAGGAAAAATGGGCAAAGAGCAAAACCTTCCCTTTTCCATATCCTTTATAAAAAGGTTGCCACCAGGAGGTGTGGTCTAGATTTAAGGTGGATCTTCCCACCTCAAAAGATCTGGATTAATTATGGGTTTTCCCACTTCAAATACTTTAATTAAGAAAAACCTTTCATAGGTGTACCCAGGTGCTAGGGCTTTAGTGAATTCCAGTTGTACGATCAAGTTGACAACCAACGATAGCTATCAAATAAAAAAAAATCCACTGAATTGCAGTATCTTAAATTGTTATTATTCATGTTTTACTTAACCATGGTGTGGGAGATCCTTCTGTCTATGTGTTGATTTTATTGGTCAATGAATAAAGAAAACTGGCTTGGCCTATTACATGGGAGGAAGAAGGTGGAGTTAGAGAGAAGCCATGGAGTCTCCAGATATAGACACTGGGAACTTTACCCAGTAAGCCACAGCCACATGATGATATACAGATTAATAGAAATAGGTTAAGTTAATATAAGAGTTAGCCAATAAGAAGCTAGAGCTAAGGAACCAACCAGTGATTTAATTAATACAGTTTCTGTGTGATTATTTCAGGTCTAAGCTAGCCAGGAGGCTGGGAACCAACAAGTGATCCTTCCCCAACATAACCACCCAATGAATAGGGAAAAGCTTTAGGGTCCATGGTGGCTTACAATTGAGATGACCAGTGGGTCACATTTTTTAGTTTTGTTTGTTATATGAAAATAATCTAATTATAATATACTTAGTCTTACCTAAACATCTTTTATTTAGAGAATTTTTTTGATATTTATTTCAATTTTATGTGTGGGATTATTTTGCCACATGTATTTGCCACATGAAATGCCCAGTGATGCCAGGAATTATAAATCATTGTGAACTACCATGTGGGTGCAGGGAACTGAACCCTGTTCATCTGGAGGAGCATCACATGTTCCTAGTGTTCTTAACTGCTGAGTCATTTCTTCTTCTAGATACTAAGTCTGCTAGGACTACAATAATCCTTTGGCCATGGTGTGTGTATGTGTGTGTATATATATATATATATATACACATACATATACATATATTAATATATATTATATTAACATATAATATGCATTATATATACTCACATAAATATGTAAGTTTCAATGAAATTTGGAATGCTCTTATGACTATCAATTCCTAGGTCGACTAAAGAATACCTTGTTTGATTGAATGCTGTGATTACCGCACATGCTAATAGAATTGCTGCCACAATTAAAAGAAGTGAAATAACACAGAAGCAATTATCTTGTTCATTCAATTCGACACAGCTCAGTAATACTTGGAACACATTTTCAGGTTTTGTGTAAGAACCTTAGGGATGATTTTGAAAGGTCAAAGTCTGAAGAAGTCTTTCAGGAAGTTGACAAGTCTTTGAATCGCAGAAAATGTTTTATCTCAAAAAGGAAGAGACAAAGGCAAAATGGTAGATTTCATCAAATAGGGGAAGATTTGTATTTAGGAAAACAGAAGTGCCTCTTGTCTACAATGCCACAGGGCGGAACTAGACCCCACATATGAGACCCTGGTGTGACTGATAGACTGTCTGGACACATGAAAGAGACGAGATGTCTGAAGAGAGGTCAAACTGCTTCCAGAGATAGGCCACTGAGTGATTTCAGTGCCAGACTGGGAGCTGGATAGTCTCTAACATTTCTTCACACTCTGAGAATCTGTGTGACTGTGGTATTTAAGGCTTGTACATAAACAATTAATGAAAGGAAATATTGAGGTCAATGGAAGACATAATTCTTCTTACATCCATGTTAGTAAGTTAATAAGGTTATATGTAGCCATCCTTCTTCAATTTACTATGACCCTCTATCATTGACAGATGCTAAGGGGGGGGGGGTGAAAGCAGGCATGCACATGCGATTAAGTGTGACACTGTCGGGAAAGGCAGTGGTAATTAGGTCATTTTAAAAAGCATCCTTATCCTTTTCATTTCTGCCTCTCCTGTCATTTCCTTATTACAAGCTACTTACAGCCCTGTTTTTATTGAATCCACTTGCTTTCTAATATCATTTTCCCCTTAATTCACTACTGCTTTCTTTCTCCTTTAGTTTCCCTCTCCTTTTGTCTTTCTTGCTACTTACCCTTCAGAGTTGCGATCTTTCCATGATGATTTTATCATCAGTAATTATTTTCTGAGACTCTACTATGGGCCAAAATCTCTTCTAGTAATGTACTATGTAACAAAGAATGTAAAATTAAAGTTGAGAGGAAAGAATAAATAGATAAACTCTTAAAGCTATTAGAAGATGATAATGTGGGTATAAGAAAAATGTTGAACTGGTTATCTAGGCTGAGATTTATTTGTTGATAGAAAGTCAGGTGGTGCCGAGAAGTAAGACCACAGTAAATTTCATTGAGATGAGGAGATCTGAGCCATGAGTTGACAGAGGAAAAGTCATATAATCAAGAAGTTATCTAAGGTAAGACTCTGCCAGAAGGAAGAAATAGAAGATTTAAATCTCAGCACCAGACTGCTCTAGGTATCCAACAGAGAAGTGAGAGAATTTGAGGTAAAACCGTCCTGTCAGAAACGCAACATGACGAAAGGAAATTAAGGCGAGCAAGTCCATAGGAAGGCTTCAATGTTGTCAAGACTTGACACAAGTTTCTTCTCAAATCTCTTTCTGGTAACTGTGTGGAAAGCGGGTTTTAAACAGTGTACTTGCAGAGGAATCTGCTGGTTTATGCATTGAAATAAGGAGACTAGGAAAACACCAAATAGTACAAAACAGCAGAAAAAAAGCAAATGAGGACACATTTTAAACTTTGATGTTTTACATTTTTTTCCTACTTATATTGTTTCATTGAGATTGTTACTTAATTACAGCTGTAGTGACACATGCATATAAACTCATCACGCTAGAAGCTGAGGAGAGAGACTCTTGCGTTTGAAGCTATCCTTACCAGAGTAACACCATCTAAAAGAAAAGATGAACCTTTTATATTCTTTGCTCTTTCATGTTTTAAAAAATATTCTATTAATGTCTGGCAATGGTGGTACATGCCTTTAATCCCAGCACTTGGGAGGCAGAGGCAGGCAGATCACTGTGAGTTTAAGGCCAGCCTGATCTACAGAGCAAGTTCTAGGACAGGCTCCAAAACTACAGAGAAATCCCGTCTCAAAAAAAAAAAATAAATAAAAAATAAAAAAAATTCCATTAACTTTTGAATTATAATACAATTACATTTCACCCTTCACTTTCCTCCCTCCAAACTCTCTTATATCTCACTTGCTATCTTTCAAATCCATGGCATTCTTTTCATTAATTTTTGTTACTCCCCCCACCCCCAACCCCTCACACCCCCCCACACTTAAATACATAAATACAACTTGATGGGTTGGTGTAATGTTACTTGTATGTATGTTTTCAGGGCTGATGACTGGTGTTGGGTAATTAATTTCTGTGCTAGTCCCTGGGGAAGACTATTTCTCAAGCTCTCATTATTCCCTAATGATATGTATTGTGTGTGTGTGTGTGTGTGTGTGTGTGTGTGTGTGTGTGTGTATGTGTGTGTGTGTAGGGATGAGGTCTCTTGAACTTTCCCCTGTCAAGTGTAGCATGTTTACTGTTGTTCTCCTAGTTCAGCTCATGTTCGGCCCTTCTGTTGATGAGATTTTATGGGTGTGACTTGTAGGAGACACATTTTACTACAAACTTCCTGTTCCTCTGGCTCTTACAATCTTTCTACTTCTTTTTTGCAATCCTTTCCTCCTTGGTATTGATTTTACTCACTCTCCATAATTAGATCCTCCCCTCATTTTACCACTTCCCAATTAGCTCAGTTATACAATGCTGCATCCCAACCTGGCAAAGTTCCCTGTAAATAAATAATGTAATTTATATTTATGAGATTGGTTGGATTCTTCTATAAGGCTTTCTGCTCAACGATAAAATAGTTAGGTATATATTATGTGGCTTTATCATTAGTTAATAGTTTCTTAGTTGCTCGTTACAATGATCTGCATTTTTATTTGTTCTCCAATACTCATTAATGTTCTAAGAAATTTAACTTCAATCTTGCTAACAATGCTGCACTAGGAACACTACTGTCTCCTTTCCATTAAAGTAAGACTGTATCCCATGATCTGTTCTTTGATCAAATTTCTAATGCAACAGACTTTGTTGACCTGTTTTATGAGCTGCCAGTGTGCTAGTCACTGAGAGGAGATGATTCTCTACATTTTATTGCAGCAAATTCCTACCTATGGTTTATTGTGGCAAATACATTTTTGGTATGACTCCATTATAAGACATCTCTAGTGTGTGGATGTGATTGAATCTATCCATCAGTCTGCTCAGAAGCAGACTTAACATGCTAAATAGATTAGTAATGTCTCACTCTATCTTTATGAAACTGGATCTTGAACCCCTGGAGATTAGAATGTAAAATTCTGGTTAGGAATGCTGCACACAGCTGTTAAGTGGGTGTGAGCTAGTAACATACATGACTGGCACTTTCACTCCTCATAAAAGTAGCACAATCATCAATGAAACATTTGACTACCAGTAACTGGCAATTGTTAACCACTGGTAGGAGAGATTTGTCTAATTCAACATTTCCATTTTAATTTTGAATAGCTGCTCAGATATGAGAAAAATTCAGAAAGGAGAATAAAAATTTGGCCCTTGAAAATTTACAAATTTAATTTTTCTCAGTTTAAAGTAATATCTGTGCTAAATGATGCTACTCTTCAAAAAAAAAAGGCAGCAAGGGAACTTTGACTTGGAAGCCTGTTTACACTGATCCCCAATTTTATTATGGTTTGCTTCTTTTCTATTCTTTCTCATTATGGGAGACAGAATCTCTGTTTTCATTCTCTTGGACTATATTAACTATACAGTTTAGACATTTTTGTGAAGAAGTGTGTTGCAAAGCGACTAGACTATGTCGAATTTATATGGAAAGAATAAGTCCTTGCAAACATAGAGCCAATCAAACTTAACTAATCTTGGATAATGTAGTAAACTGCAATACAGAAATATGCTGCTTAATGACTATACCATATAAGAAGGTAGTGAATGTGATCCCTTTGCCAGTTCTGAGATCACAAAAGACAGAGTCACATTTGAAGAGGTGTATTGGTCAAAACAATGGAAAGTCCACACTGAGAGAAGAGGAGTTTTCATAGAGTTCCCTGTCTTGGTGGGAAAAGCGTTACAACATCTGCTATCATTCCTAAAATCTGTACTTTAGAAATAATTAGTCTTTAGTTCACTTGTATCTGCATATCATGTCTGTGGATGGTTTGTGTGGAACCCCTTTTACTCTCCTCTTGAATATTTTCTTTGCAGAATATGAATTTGGCTCTTTGGCTCTGTTCTTTTCTTTCATTCTTGACAACCCTACCTCAAAACACATAGCATTTGTTTGGGCATTCACTAAAAAGTAAAAAATTCTTACCACGAAAAAAAAAAAAGAAAGATGCTGCTTAGAAGAAAACATCATTAAAAAACAAACAAACAAAACTCCACTATCTACTCATACTTAACAGTGTATAATTATATAGTATAGAAAATTAGGAAACATAAAACAAGGACCAAATCCTATAGCAACCAAATTACACTAAGAAACTGTGATAAGAGCAGGAGAGATGGCTCAGTGATTAATAGTACTTACTGCTCTCATAGAGGATCCAAATTCAAATTTCACCATCTCAGGCTGAAATCAACTGCCAGCTCAAGGAGGATGTGATTCATCTGCTATCCTCAGGTACAGACATGTTGGGGGGAGGGGTCGCTTGTTTTTCCTGGCTGCCCAGAACCAAAATAACCACACAGAAACTATATTAATTAAAACACTACTTGGCTCCTTAGTGCTAGATTCTTATTGGCTAACTCTTATATTAGTTTAACCCATCCATTAATCTGTGTATTGCCATGTGGCAGTGGCTTACCGGCAAAGTTTCTGCCTGTCTGACTCTGACTGGGGCTCCATGGCGTCTCCCTTTATTTATGTCTTCCTTCTTCCAGCATTCAGTCCAGTTTTCTCCACCTACCTAAGTACTGCCTTATCAACAGACCAAGGCAGTTTCTTTATTCATTAACCAATAAAAGCAACACATAGACAGAAGGACCTCCCACACCATAGATACTTAGGGAAAACATAGTAACATAGACATATACCAAAATATAACTAAAAATAGTAAATATTTAAAATAAATAATAAGCTAGCATAAGAGTTGGGTACAGAACAATGGTAACGTTGAATTTACATGTAAATATGGTGCCATTTTTTATTATCTTAGATTTTTACATTGAAAAGGACCATGGGAAGCTTGCTATGGGCTGAATTTCATCTATATACATTCTATATTAAGTTCTTATCTCCTGCTGTAAACTTCTCAGAGGCTACATCTTACAGTTTTGAGTTGAGGTACAAAAAATGTGATTAAAATTTAACTGACACAGCAAGTATAGGAGAATTGTCATGATATGGTTTGGAAAGAGAAATGTACAAATGGCAACTGGAATATTTTTATTCTTCAGAGTGTAGAATGATGAATGGAATTCAAAAAAATTTCTGTTTAAAATTAAAAAAATAGGTTGCATGGCTCAGATATTAGGTGGGGTAGTGTTGGTTAAACGTCAATTACTTATTAGATGGGTCCTTAATATGTCTTCTATTTCTGTGATACAGTTAGTTACCTTTCTCAAACCTTCAATGTAATACTGATCCCCTAGTTTTAAGGATATTCTTTTGGGTAAAATTAATTTCTGACCCCTACTATTTTAAAATTAAGTTTAACTGTACTGAAGCTAAATTGTATTACTTTATAAATTTTGATATATTAATCTCCAGATTAAGTAATTAATCCTCACACAAAATTTCAGAAGACCATGGAAAATCTTTTCCACTTAGAAGGATTCATTGGTTCAAAGTATAAATTATATAAATTAATTGTTATAAAAAAAGACTGCCTCTGAAAGTGCAGTGTTTTCCCACCATTTACAAATTAAGAAAATTATTTTAAGATGCAAAAGTTTTACATGACTATACTTATTTTTGTAAGGAAATTATTTTAAGGTGCTAAAGTTTTATATTTCTATAATTATTTTTATGTCATCATATATTCTATATTAATGATTATTTTATACAGGCATATACATATATGATATATATTTATACATATATTTTAAAGCAGAAGGCAGGATAAAAATGCATCTCATTTATCAACTATTTATGAGGAAATGTATTTGGAAGTCAGTTTATGCACTTTTAAAGTCAAATGCAGGAAACAAGGGTATATTGGAACTCTGAATAAATAAAAGTCCACTTTTGAGTAATAGAAAAGCAAAAAATGATTGAATATCATCTACTGAATTGATGAGTCTGCAGAAGGCAGAAGAGAGATTTCTGGAAATACACCTCATTTCTTTAATATCTGCTTATTTTCTTCTTATTTGAAGAAAAACATACATTTTATATTTATGAAAAGATGATAGGATTTCAATAATACAAACAGCAATTTTTCAGGGTGCTGAAATGACGAGTGAGTATTTAAAGACACTTTAATGGAGGTTTAAGTCTGGGAAGAAGGTAAACAGCAGAAAAAGCTCCTCCTTGAAGATGGGAATCATTTTGTACATTTGCCTTATTTGGTGGTTGTTTTTTTTTTTTTGTAACAGGATCTCACTATGCACAGGTTGCCTTGGATCTCCTGAGCACAAGGGATACTGTTGCTATGGCCCTTGAACAGGTGTGAAAGAATAGGTGTATACGTCTGTGCACGATGTCATAAAATGATGCTTTTATACTGACAAATGAAGTGAGATAAAGGAGGCTAAGATACAGTGCTACATTCTAGTGGAGTATAGATTATGAGTCATTAAATTTATTAGGTTTATGATCTTTAAGTGGTGGAGAACCCTCTTAACTAAAACAGTTTTATAAGAGAACACTGGTATTCTCGGGTTTATTTATCAAAAACTCAACAACCAAAAGCCAAAGTCAGTCGCAGAGATCCTGAAGAAATATCAAGATAAGGGTTTTATTTTTTTTTTATTGATTTCATTGAGCTATACATTTTGCTCTGCTCCCCTCTCTTCCTCTCCTCTCCTCTTCAACCATCTCCTATAGTCTTCACGTTCCCAATGTACCAGGAGATCTAAGGACAAGGGTTTTGAGAGGAAAGAGAAGCACTGCTTACTCATCTTACCACTAAATTAAAAGCCATTAAATTAATCTCAACCCAGTTTACCAATACTGTCTCACAGCAGAGGAAGTTTCTTTCCATTTATACTGATTTGCTCATGTTTGTTACAAATAGTGTCACAATCTACCTGCAGTTTATTCCAATTTCCTTGTTGGGGAGGTTTCTGAAACACTGAGTTTTTAGTGAATTACTACAAGAAGGATACTAAAAGTATTTACTTCCATTATCACAATCACTTCTGAATTATTTCACCAAAGAGAGGAGAAAGAAAACAGATTTTTATTGTTGTCTTTATTAGAGAATTCGCCCATTGCTTGGTATTTATTAGTACAAGATGGTTTTACTATTCGTGGTCAACTAGAACATGAAGAAGCAACAATGAAGATCTTGAAATAAGTGAAAGAGCCAATTAATTGGCCTGACGAGCTGTGCCTACATGATAGAGGCCTCACTTGACTTGGTCCAAAGTCCTGAGAGTTGTTCTTGAATGAAGTCAGAGATATTTTTTTCTAGTTCCCAGAGTAGGAGATCACCAGAGAGTTCAGTGCTGCCCAGAGAATAGACTGTGAGTTCCTTTATCTTAAAGCCCTTTATTGGGGCACAAGCTCTTGTGTTCCCTCTACTGACAAGAGCACTCCTTCTGGAAAGAGACAAGAAGTCCCAGTCTCAGTGGAGTGGGTATTCCCTTTCATCATGGTTGCTTGGAGGCTGGTGAACAGTTTTCATAGGCATTCATAAGTCACAATTTATATGCAAACTTCAAATGGCCAGGCAGTTTCCAGTTGGATGCAAACCAGTTTGCTCCTGTTCATATATTCAAGCTGATTTGAAATCTCACTACTCCTGAATTACCCGTTTTGGGGCAAGTGTATACTGTTATGCAACTATTTCACTGATTTTAAAGAAATGATATTTAAAATCTCCATGATTGTTGATTATTTCTTATTGATAAAAACATGTTCACATTTTATAAATATGATGTTCTGTATACTATTTTTCTTCCTGAATATTAATTTTAATGATTTTAAATTTTCTTATGTGCTCATTCACTTCATATGAATGCTAAGACTTTTTTTTCAATTTTATATCGCTTATTCTTATTGAACATTGTTACTGGGTTCTGACATCTTAACAAATGAAGACTTGCCACTTCCCTGAATATGCCAAAGTGTATATATAT
>NC_022032.1:13737253-13775640 GCF_000317375.1 Microtus ochrogaster | reverse complement strand
AGGCTGGTCTCGAACTTACAGAGATCCACCTGCCTCTGCTTCCCGAGTGCTGGGATAAAAGGCGTGCGCCACCATCGCCCGGCTTCAATTTTCTTAATAATGTTTTCTTGCATTTCACCATCAAAGATCATGGTAATAACTGCAGTATACACTAGCATTAAAGAGTCAAGCAATGCAGAAATTATAGTCAATGAGAAATACTTTCCCAAGAGAAAAGGAAAAACATATTTTTCCACAGTGACCTTGATAAATGACATTTAGGGAAGAACAGAAACTATGTGTGAGTTCTCTTTTTATATCAGATGTAGTTCTCTGAGACAATTCTTTTACAGGCTCACACTTTGAGGAAGGCTCTGAAATGCTGTTAGAAAGACCATCCAAACCATTTCATATGCTTCCATTTTGTGCAAATTAAACAATTTTCAAATAAATTTTCTCTTATTTTCTAACATTTTTTCCATAGCTATGGCCACGAATGCACATGATCTCATCTAAGACTCTTAGCTTAAAAATAATACCATCACTTAAACAGCACTACACTGAGCTCTTGGCCCGTTTTCTAGGTGGTTTGCTGTCTGGTTTCCTCTTGTAACTGAAGGGCTTCCTTGAACAGTTCTTACAGCGCTGTCTGCAGGTGATGAATCCTTTCAGCTTTTGTATGTCTGAAAATATCTCTCTTGCAACTTTATTTTAGGACTGTGTTTTCACTGGGCTGAGGATTCTGGGTTATCATCATATTTTTTTTCAGCACTCTTAAGATGCCATGCTCTTACTTGTTTTCATTGTTTCCATTTGAGAGTCTGTGTTTAATTAGGACTCCTTCTCGTAAGACACTTGTGTTTTTCTTCTGAGTACTTTTGAAGAACTATGAGTTTTAAGCCACTTGACTAGAATGTGAAGTGATGGGATATCCTTCACATTTCTTGTTAGGGGTTTGGTGAGCTCCTCAGATGTGATAGTGCAGGTTAATTTTTCCTTTAGGGTCAGTAAGATGTGAAGTCTCCGACTTAATGCATTACATCCTTTGTGTGAGGGAAAATGCTCATTATCTGTGAATGAAGGCATGGGGCTTTTCAGATATTTGGAAGGATGAGACATGTTTACCTTGACCACTGTGAGGTTGGTAGTAAGGACTACTAATTTTCAACTTGTGTTAGAGTCTCACAGAGTTCCTAAGGTGGATGGAGACAAAGAACATGCACCCGTTGAGAGATAGTTTACTTACCTGTTTCCCTAGGCAAAGAAGTGTAAAGAAAAATGGCTGAGTGAAGAGATAATTGAGGGCTTCAAAAAGTCAAAGTATAGAGGTGTTCTAGGAATATGTTTAGATCTCTGTCTTAGAGGTGAGACAGAGTTTTAAGGTGTCACTTGTTAGACCGAATTTTGAAACAGTTATTTAGAAACCACGATATTGTCTCTTTGGGAGGTATTAGGAAACATGAAAGGCTTATTCAATGCCATTTTACAAGAACTCAGGACTCTGTATTCCACGCCATGAAATATACATCTTGTTTATAGTTAGTCTGCAGGAAACATGGAGTATTCTGATGAATACTTGTAGTGTTCTCATGTACCAAGCTTCTCTTTGTCCTTGTGTCTTTTGTTTTGATACCCTTTCTTTATTCTAAAAGGAATAAATCTTTGACAGCTTAATGGTTTAAGTAAATATGAAAATGGTACAACGTGATGACCAGGGCAACCTGCCTGTACTAAAGCAACTGCTTAAAGTGTGAACAATTCTGTTATTTCTTGTATTTCCGTATTTATTGGAATCACTTTTGTCTAAGAAATAAAAAGTAACATTGCAGGGAATTCTGTTACACAAATTATGGTTCTATCCTTTCGGTCTATCAATTTCTACTGCTTTTTATTCACTAGTTACTTTATAGGTAGTCAAAGCCTCTGAGGGAAGAGGTTGAGTGGGTTTGAGCATCCTGGACTTTTGCTAAAGACCAAGGACAGGGAAAATCAACTATTCTTGCAAGTAGATTATACCAGATGACTCAGACTTGATTTTATCCTGTTTTAGGCGACCTTTATCTTTTGATCTACTCATATTTCTCTAAATACCTTAGGTTGGATAACTTATAAACAGTAAAAAAAAAAAACTATTTCTCACAATTCTGGTGGTCAAGAAGTCTAAATTCAAGTACTGAGAACCTTGGTAGCTAACAATGCCTGATTCTTCTTACAAGATGGCACCCTGTGATGCTACCTCTCCAGAGAGGATTCACGGTGTATCCTTGCGTGATGCAAGGGAATAAAAGACCATACAAACCTCTGAGCACATCTTTTTAAAAAGATAAAACCTCATTCATGAGGGACTATACAACATGATTCAGTAATTTCCAAAAGGCCTCCACCTCTTTATGAAATCATAGCAGGTGTTTATCTTTAGTCTATATGTTAGTGGAATATAAAGATTGGAATCATAGCAACTTTATAGCCATGCAAAAGTTCTAGGGTTCTACTTTCACAATCCAAAGCATAATTGGAAGTTGATTGCAAAGTTCAGTGCCGCGCACCGTGCCCTCATGTCTGTGCTCTGTGTGCGAGATTCGGGCAAGGGGGCTGGGGGTTAAAATACACAGACACACACAGACAGAGAGACAGCAACATGGGTCATCCTTGAATTCCCCAAGAATGCCCCCTTTATTGTGTTCAGGGGCAGATTATATAGAGATAGCCATGCCCCAGCCAAACCCACCAGAAACCACTCTCCTGTCATCAGGAACTCCTGAAGGTCTCGTGCTCAGAGCAGCTGTAGGCACTCAGATCAGGGGAAAGCAAGTTATTTACAAGAAATTCAGGATCTGGGGTCTCACTGCTCCCAACAGTTCAGGGTTTGTGAGAATATTTGTTTGCAGAAAAATACCAGGAAGTAGCTAGTCATTTATTTTATTTTAATAGTAGATAATGTGAAACAAAGAAGGAAAATAAATTGCATTAGAAACTGGAACAAGTAGTTGCCATCATGAATGGTTCACAGACTCCAGGAAGTACAAGAAAGAAATTCCTTCACTGTGCACTTGTTCTTTTGAAGCAAGTAATAGAAATAGATCTTGCCATATTTTGTTACTAGAACTCAGGGAAGTGATAGGCGAGTCATTAAAAAATGTGTCAAATGGATCATCTCAGATGATGATGCTATCAATATAGTGTCACATCTATTCTCCTGGAGTAAGGAAGATGTTATGATCTTATCTGAGAAACTGCAAGACACCCCATGCACTGCCTGGAAAGGATGTATTATGTTCCTCTGAGGTGGAGCAAACTTTGAGGGGCAGTTTGAAATAGTGACTGGGTATGCTTTATTCAATATAAGAAAGGAAAACATTCACTGCTTGCTGGTGATTAGGATCATTCATTATAATAATAGTGATTATAAGACCTTGATTAATTAGATCATAGTATTAAGGCTGTAATAATCTATAATGATGTGTCAATTTTTTGGTTGAAGTATTTAAAATTTCCTTTTAGATTTAAGAATAGGCAAATTTCCCAGGCAGTGGTGGCACACTCCTTTAATCCTGGCACGTGGGAGGCAGAGGCAGAAAGATCTCTTTGAGTTTGAGGTCAGTCTGGTCTGCAGAGTGAGTTCTAGGCAGGGCTGGTGCACAGAGAAATCCTGATTGGAACACCCTCCTCACAAAGGCAAATTTTGGATATCAAATGGAGTAGCAATGAGGATGAGTTTTGCTTTCCTTGTTAGGTTTTAGTTTAGATACACACTGTTTCTACACATGTGTGTATGGATGTGTGTGTGTATGGATGTGTGTGCGTGTGTGTGTGTGTGTGTGTGTGTGTTATTACAATTGGTGCTGGTGAGATGACTCAGCAGCTAAAATTTCCTGTGTGATCCTGAAGTTCTGTGTCTAATCTTCGGAACTTTGGAAGAAGAGAAGTGTATCTACATGGTGGTCATTTACTTCCATGTGCATACAGTTTTACCCTCTGTCATACAGATTTCATGCACACACAATAACAGTAAACTAAAGAAATCAACACTTTATTTGTATAATACTTTATTTTTTCCTTCTATAGCCAGGTGTGTGTGTGTGTGTGTGTGTGTGTGTGTGTGGTGTATACATGTATGTGTGTGTGTATGTATGCTTCAAAAACCTAGTACTAGCAATTCATTTTCTAGGATTTATGTTTTCTTTGTACAGTAATCTGTATCCTCCCTTTTCTACCTACTTGGATTTGTAGGTACTTACATGGTTGTTAGTCTTCTCCTGCAGATATTGTCCCTGTTTTTGTTCACTTATTTTAAACTATAACTGCTCTATCCTTGGCTTTTAGTATATATTTATAACTGGTATGAGCAAAGAGAGTAAGAAATATGCTCCTCTTAGCAACTCTCTCTGCAGAATATCTGTCCTGTCCAGAGGGTAAATTAACTATCCCCTCTTTTTTTTTCTACCATGATATTTTTGAAGGCACACATTTATTCCTCTTTCTTTGGATTTTTAACCTGACAAATATCTGGTGGTCCCATGATGGTTCTTTCTGGGGTCTCCTTCCCTGGGAACTCCCACTTAACCAGAGAAAAGCTGCTGTTTGTATCCTGGAAAGTAATAATGACTTAAATTTGTCTTTTTTTTTTGTCTTTGAAAATTTAATTTCAAGAGAAATCATCCATGTGTTAGTACGTAACATGCCAGACACATTGATTAGGAGATTTATAATCAGAAATGGTATCCGTAATCTCCTCAATGTTCTCTCATCCTCTCAGTTGCTTTTCTATTGATGTGAAGACACCGTAACCAAGGCAACAGGTAAAGAAGAGTTTATCATAAAGCCAAGAAAACTAGGCTACAAACAACAATCCCAGAGAACTTAGACAACAATGGGAAGCCTAAGAGAGACATACATGGATATAATCTACATGGGAAGTAGAAAAAGAAAACATCTCCTAAGTAAATTGGGAGCATGGGGACCTTGGGGAGGGATGAAGGGGGAGGAGAGAGGCAGAAAGGAGAGCAAAGAAAAGCGTAGAGCTCAATAAAAATCAATTAAAAAAAGAGTTTATCATGGCCTACCATTTCATAAGGTGAGTCTATGACCACCATTCTGGAAAGCATGGCAGCAGGGTTGTAGGGATAGTATCAGAGCAGGGGTTGAGAGTTTTCATGTTGAAACAATAACCCATAGGCTGAAAGAAAGAGAGAGAACTAATTGGAATTGAGTGGGCTTCTGAAACATTAAAGCCTACCTTCAGTGACACACATTTTCCAAGTCCACATCTCCTAATGCTTCCCAAAATGTTCCATCATCTGGAGACCAATCTTTCCAAAGTATGAGATGATGGGCCCCTTGTCTTTAATATTACCACAAGTGCTTTGCAACGATCAGAATAAGGTTATTACAACCAATGAATGGACATCTAAAGTGTTTAATATACAATGCCATGCCATCTTCAATAGTTTCACTTCAAGGGAAAGGAAACTATGGCATATATGTCCACATGGACTAAAAATGGGTGGCATTGTACTAAATTAAACAAGCTACTCACACAGACCAAAGGAAATGTGATGACATCAACAAAACATATATTGTAAGATTTTTACTTCAATCCTTAAGAGCATTTGGAACCAAGGAGATAGAGGGAGTTGTCTGGAGTAAGGAACTGAGTGAAGAATGGGAAGAACACAGAGCATTGTTGCACAGTTGGAGACCTTGTTTTACAGTATAGAAAGGGTTCCGAAAGCAACTGTGCCAATGGTTACAAGATAGACATATGCTTCATATTTCTGAATTGAAGCTCTGGAAATGGGCATGGTGCTAAGTGTTATGCATATTTTATTTATTTATTTATTAAAAATTTCCACCTCCTCCACTCCTCCCATTTCCCTCCCACTCACCCCCTCCCTCTCCAGTCCTAAGAGCAGTCAGGGTTTCCTGCCCTGTGAGAAGTCTAAGGTCCTCCCCCCTCCATCCAGGTCTAGGAAGGTGAGCATCCAAACAGACTAGTCTCCCACAAGGCCAGTCCATGCAGTAGGATCAAAACTCAGTGCCATTGTCCTTCGCTTCTCAGTCAGCCCTCATTGTCAGCCACATTCAGAGAGTCCAGTTTGATCACATGCTCCATCAGTCCCAGTCAAACTGGCCTTGGTGAGCTCCCATTAGATAAGTCCCATTGTCTCAGTGGGTGGGTGCCCCCCTCGTGGTCCTGACTTTCTTGCTCATGTTCTCCCTCCTTCTGCTCCTCATTTGGACCTTGGGAGCTCAGTCCAGTGCTCTAATGTGGGTCTCTATCTCTATCTCCATCCATTGCCGGATGAAGGTTCTATGGTGATATGCAAGATATTCATCAGTGTGGCTATAGGATAAGGTTAGTACTGGCACCCTCTCCTCTGCTACCCATGGAACTAGTTGGGGAAATCACCTTGGCCATCTGGGAACCCCTCTAGAGACAAGACTCTAGCCAGCCCTAAAATGGTTCCCTTGGTTAGGATAACTTCTTCCCTGTTCCCATATCCACCCTTCCTCCATCTTAATTATCCCATTTCCCCAAGTTCTCCCCAATTCTCCCCTCCCTTCTCTCTCCCCATCTTCCCTTCCCCCAAATCCACCCCCTTGCTCCCAACTTTTTCCCGACAATCTTGTCAACTACCAATATCCAGGAGGATAAATATATGTTTTTCTTCTTATTTGGCTTCTCTAGGATTATGAACTATAGGTTCAGTGTCCTTTGTTTATGGCTAGAATCCACTTATGAGTGAGTACATACCATATTCCTCTTTTTCGGTCTGGGTTACCTCACTCAGGATAGTGTTTTCTATTTCCATCCATTTGCATGCAAAGTTCAAGATATCATTGTTTTTTACCGCTGAGTAGAACTCTAAAGTATATCAGAACCCAAATTACAAGAAAATAATAATGAAACTTCTACATTAAAAACTGAGCACATTTTTAGAAACAAATATTTTCGTTTAGAATTAACTCAATGAAGATGTTGCTTGTTGGTAGTGGGGCTCTTTTTTTCTGGGTTACAGTCATGTGATGTTAAGAGGTGAAATGGCATTATCAAATAATCTATGACAAGAGCTCTTGGAGGTATGGGGAGGTGTCCTTACTTAATAGAAGTGTTAGTACTTTCTGGGATCAGTTGTTGTCAGGGTTCCTCATTCCAAACATATTTAAAGGTCATTGCCATTATATTCTGTTAAATCTTACAGAGTTTCCTTTGAAGGTTAAGGAAAAGCCAACTTCTTTCAGGGCCGCTTATTGGGTGTGTCAAGTGGGTGGGAAGTACTCAATCTTAGATCTTTAAGAAGGGGTCTGTTTATTTCACTGCACCAGATACAAAATGACCTTGATTCTTAAGCTAGGACTAGGGTGAACACAGGAAAACCAACTCAGGTAGGACAGACATTTGATAGTGTACATGGGAAGAACCTTGGAAGGAAAATGCTTAGTGCTTTTAGAAGATAGAAAAGCAATGTACATGGAATGCTAACCATATGTCAGGATGACTTGGAAAACATTTATCCCTGAACGAGTTCCAGTACTGAGTGAAATCCAGAATACAGAATGCAGCATTAGATTCAGTCTGCTATTAGTGAGAGAGCAGAATGACCCAAAATGTCTTTCCACATTTTGTTGTCCTTTCTTTTAGGATTTTTACATTTTCAAAAGTGAAAATATATTTTTTTGACAATTATATTTTATTCAATGGTGTGTAAGGAAATCTAAAACAATTTTGTAGGAGGAATTTAGAAATGTTTCTAATTTGTCTTACAGGCGCCAAACATGCGATCTAAAGAGCGTGTTTAAAGAGCATGATTATTCTCTGGGAAATGAGATTTTGTGTTTAGTGGCCAAGCTGTCTTACTGAGGTCTTCAGTGTTTCATATAATGAGTTACATAACCTCACAGACTTTGGAAAAATCCCTGTAAGCTGCAAAAGTGATATCCCTTAAAAAGTGAAGGCATCCAGACAGAACAACACAGTGATGAATCGTGAAGAGTCAGAGGGGGATTTCTTATACAGCCTCAGTCAACTGGGAAACGCACTCTCCACGAACATAACTCATCTTGCCCTTTGTATTCCAAAAGCCCCTGATGCTGTCACTCAGTCTGTTTAGAACGTCTCTGGGAATTGGAAATAACAAGCAACAGCCAGAGATGTGGGTCAAGCCAGCAAAGAAAATGTTACTCACACCCCTTTCTTCCTAGAATTTTTACGAGGCCCTCTCTTTTGACTGTTTTATGAAATCTAAGAATTTATAGGTGAGACTCTTAGCTAACCTTGTACTTAGTGCTGGGTAGCCAGTGTTACCTACTTTCAGGAAAGAAATTGTCCTTTTGTTCTCCTTCAGGGACTAGTCATGGAGGCACAGAAGTGGGATGCTTTCTCACTGTATCAGGTAATCTCATTGGATAGATGTGGTTATTCAGGTTAGGTGATGAGCAGAGGCATTGTGGGAGTCTCCCTTCATTAGTGAAAACAGGAAAAAGCTTAGGGGAGGCACTTGATCTAACATAAGAGAGTGAGTGGAACCCTGTTTGAAAAGCTTCTGCTATTTTTATTGGAATTCATTTTAGCTAATAATAGCTGTCATTCATTAAACATGGCCAGGGATTATTTTAGGAGCTTTACACATATTAGCTGAAGTTTTCTCACAAACTCTGAGGATGGGACTTACCATTTCCCCCATTTTATAGTCATAAATGAGTCGAAGGACATTCTATGTCTTGCCTGGGGCTTTCTGATGAGCTACTCGGGGAGTTTTGCCCTCCGGCATGTGCTCCTTTACATCTGTGACAGATTTTTCTCTGGCTCTAAAGATGATTTTTCTTATATTGCTCTTAATGCCAAACCCCAGCACGATGATGGATGTTTCTGCTGGAAGTTCACAGGATTTAAACATATTCGGCAAAAAGAAATCAGAGGTCCATCCAGATATGATTCATGTCACGGCCACCCTAGACTTAGGGTAGGTGGCAGGGAAGCTAAAGAAGGGCAGCTTCGTGTTGACCAAATCAGAAACGACTTTGGAAGCAGCACCAGGTCGGTGATGGTTTGACCTTGCAAGGCTTACTGGCTGTGAGGGCTTCAGGGGTCTCTGCAGGAAGGCAACCTTTCATATATGTGGATGGTGGATATGCAGGTGGGTGAGTAGGCTGATGTGAAGGTAGGCAAAACCAACAAGGCACTGCTGCCAAATAAATTTATTTGGCCCCAATTGACAGGATTAGCAGTGTCTAAATGTTTTATGATCCTAACACATATTACTTTATCCCTTTATTTAGTCTGCAAACCTATCCTCGGATCTCAAGAAACAGCAGTTGAAGGGCAATTAGGCACTGACGATAGCCAGGCTGACAAGGTGGGGCGGTGATGGTTGAAGCAGCTTAGCTACCTTGCCCATATGCTCAAATTTGTCCAGGCTTGCTGCTCTCTGCCACTGCCAGGCCTCTCTGGAATTGCTTTGACCTTTGTTGGATGCACTTTCTGACCTTTTCTTGTATAGCGGGCTATTTTATTTTATTCCTCTCTGCTTTTGGTGTTGTTTATTTCTCATCATTTCTGATCTTCAGGAATTTATCAGTGTAGCCATCTTTACATCTTTAAAAAAATTATCTCTTACAGGATACATAGGGTCTATGCTAAGAAAGGAGATGGTGGATTTTCATTTGCCATCCCCAGTGTGAAAACTGGTTTTGCCTGCGTTGAAAAATATTTTTGAAAATCTTGCTCGAAACTGTTCCAGTCCTGAAATACATCCTTTGGAATTGATCAGGGTGTATGGTTTCAACCCCTGAATTGGCCACAGAACTTTTGCAAATTAAATATGGATAAAAATTGATGCTGAAATAGTGTAGGAACACCTGTGGAAAAAGTAAAATTTGTCTATTATATGGTGCCCCAATCCTGGCACTGCCTGCCTCACAGAAAGCATATCACAGCCCCACTGGTATATAGAGTCTGTTCACTTATTTGTTCAGTTATTCTGTTTACTCTATAAATATTTATTCTTTGCAAATATTTGCTATGAATTCTTCAGGCACTCCCACCATGTTTTCTGATTATTTTTGGAAAGCATTATAACTTGGCATCAAATCGCACACAAAGACACTTGATGTGTTCAAAGTGCTTCCTTACCAGCTCGGTCTCCCTGAATCTGCATGGAAAGATGACTATTTATTACCACCTCCTTTCTAAAAATGTAACCTAATGTTTATATTAACCTGAAATTTTTTCAGAAAGGTCATACAATGGAACATTCTATTTTTATTATTTGGTATGTGCATCAGATGCAGTAGGAACTTCAGTTGCACTTGGCACAGGACGTTTGCACAAATCTTGTTCTTCAGGGTCTGCAATTTAATTTCTTATAATATTTTTGTATTTTTAAATGTATAATAGGATCACACCATTCTGTCCCTTCTCTTCATTCCGTTCAGCTCATCCCATGAATTCCTTAAGGTCTCTTTAAGGTGTCTCTAATTTTAAATTGACATTATGGTTAAGATCTGAATGAATAGATTGTGTTCTCTTGCAGCTTGACTAACGTGACTGAAAAGTACAGAACAGAGATGTCAAGAATTTCTACTCTTCCTTGCCACGTGTCAGAACCGCATACATGGCTCTGCCAGCTTCAGTTCTCCAGCATCTGAATTTTTTCCTTCCTCAAGGAATAAGTTTCCTTGATTGAAAAGTTTTTTTTTTAATCTTCCATTCCAGATATGGAAGTTGTATATAGAAGGACACATAAAATAAATACTATTAGTGCTTTAATTTTAATAAGTGAATGCTCATGGAAAATCATTTATGAAAAGATTTACCATTTTAAAACAGTACTTACTACCATTCATATTGCCTGCTACATAATAACAGAATAATGTATTTCTTTTTTTAGAGGTCTATAAAATATTTTCATTAGTTTGCTCTGTATTGGAGTTTAAGTTTAGGATAATATTATGTTTCTATTTGACTTGTTAAAGAAAACTTATAAAAATATTTCATGGTTGTTTTTAATAATTTGGGGTTATTCATTTATAAAGTTTATAAACTTTGTTAATGGAGTAGAAAAGTAAACTTTATAAATTTTCTAATTTAATAGGAAACTCACCTTAGTAATAATACACACTTTTAGTAGTCAATTATCTTCTCTGAAAAGTAGAAAGAAATAGGATCCAATATAAGTCACAAATATAGCAAGTACTGGAATGCACAGATGAAAAGAATTATGAAGATAAGCCATGTCTCATGTGTGACTTCATGGTATAAAGAGGAAATTAATAATCTATTGGAATGCCTAGACAATGGCATTGATTCTCTGCTTTGTCAGAACAGGTTTAAAATTACACAAACTCCATCTTCAGTTAATTCTTAAATAATGTACTTTGTAATTTTTAAAGATATTGAAATTCTTTGTTTGTTCACTTTAACTCATGGTTTCACTCTAAATGTAATCTTACATATATGCATTTTATAATATTTATATTTATTTAAAGATTATTGTTATTCTGCTTCTTGGCTTCTATTACTTTTGTATTACTATTGTTAACAAAATATTTAAAAAGGTGTGTAAAAGTCTTATTTAGACTGAGTATGATCACTAAATTTTACTCAACATTATAGAAAAAGAATTTAAGGGACTGTATATAACATAAGACAGAACTTAAAGTATCTGTTTTATTTAGGCTTTCCTAGAACAGACCCAAGATCATAGGACTTTTGAGAACAAAGTTTTTAAGTTCTGTTGTGGTGAGTTCAAATGGAGTTCCTTTCTTGCTTGAGACTTCTGCTGTGTGTCACAGGAGTGAGAAATAGGTTTCAGGGCAGAAGTAGAATACAGTCTGACATTTGAACCAAAGAGGACAGAAGTTAGGCTTTAAGTTCACAGCTTGTGAGGAAAGCCCATGATCTCATGGAATGGAAAAATGGAAGATGAGTTCTGTGATGAGTTCACTTTGTTGTCTTCTTAATGTTAAGGGGGTAGAGCTTCAAATGACTCACCTTCTCATTTGTGTATTGTCTTAGTTACTGTTGCTGTGATGAAACACCATGACCATGAACATGGAGGGGGAAAGAGTTTATTTCAGCTTACACTTCCAGGTAACAGTCCATCACTGAGGAAATCAGGGAAGAAGCTCAAACAGGGCATGAACCATGAGGCAGGAGCTGATCCTTAGACTATGGAGGAATGCAATTTACTGGCTTGTTCCATAGGCTTTCTTATAGAACCCAGGACCACCAGCATGGGTTGGCACCACCCACAATGGGTGACACCCTCTCCCAACAGTCAGGAATTAAGAAAATGCCTCATAGCTGGATCTTACAAAGGCATCTTCTTAACTGAGGTTCCCAACTATCAGGCAACTCTAGCTTGCGTCAAGTTGATATAAAAGGATCCAGCTCATGTGTCCATTTGGTTAGATTGCCAGTTGCCCGTTTGCTACCAGATAGTATCTAGAAGGGATAGATGGGGAAAGATGTCATAGTGAGATGCTAAGTCAGGGTGCAGGACATGTTCCCAACATGGTAGGTGTGTCTGCTGTTTTATGCAGTTATTATTAACTTATGCAAACATTCAGCATCCTTCATTTCTAGTTTTCTGAGATAGACAGTACTTCATCACCATCTCTGTCACCCTACTGTTGACAACAGAATTTATATTTTTGATTTTAGGTTAACTTAGCACCTGTTTAAAATTCCCCCTATCCCTTCTATCTTTGGAACCACCTTTGATAAAATCAAGTTTATTAGATTTCATGTCTGGCTAAGATTATGTAGTATTTGTCTGAGTTTCATTTATTTCACCTAGTTAAATATCCATTAAATAGTATCCCATCCTTTTTGTGGCTGAAAAGTATTCTGCTGAGTATATAGGCCACTAAAATAAAGCAAGAAACAAAGCTGTTGTTCTATTGATGGGCACATAGCTCAATTATATTTCTCTGTTGTCAGAAGTAGTGTTGTAGTAAACTTGAGAGTATAGATGTCTCTTCCATGTAATAATTCTGCTTCCTTTAGACATGCACTCAGTAGTGGAATTTCTGGGTTCATATTGTATTTCCATTTCTTTTGTAGACCAGGGTGGTCTATAACTCACTATGTCGCCCACAGCTTTTGGCAGTCCTCCTCCTCCATCACGATAAGTCTTTGTATTAAAGGCATTGGCCACCATGACAGGCTCAATTTTTCTAAAATGAGTCTTCATATTGTTTTCCATAATGGCTATCCTAATATAGGTACTAAACTGCCCTATGAATGGCTACAAAAAGTTCTGATCAAATAAGTTCATAGAATTGAATGTATTTTTTATTATATGGGAAAGTAATTGTAGATTTTTCTTGTTAGAGTCTCAAAAAATTCTTGGTAAAATTAGTAACTAAGATTAATTTTTAAAATTTGTTCTGTGGTTGAAGAAAGACAGATAAGACTAGATAATGAAACTGAATGTTTTCATGAAATTAGTGGAAATGTTGGGCAAGAAAAACTTGCAGTACCTTAGGGATACTGAAGATAAATGATTAATGTGTGCTTTTAAAGTATTGTTTTCTACACTTTCATTTTAGGAACAAATGACCCTAAAAACTACTTCTATGAATACTGACAAGAATGTCCAGCAAATCAAAGGGAATGACATATTTTGTTCATTGCTGTGACTGACTTTCTTACTCCTAGAAGGAGCCCATAGTTTTGCAACTTATGTATCACCACACTCTGTGTCATCTTTTTATCATTCCATCTGTTGATAGTAGCCTGTGCAGGTGTCTGTGTGACATCACTTTTTGCAGAGGCGGGTTGATTGCTGTGGTAGCAAAGGTCATATGCTATATAGCTGGAGGCAGAAATGGCGCACAAAGTAATGAACATCACAGATTAAATCCTTCCGGTCTGAAGAATACAAATAGGACGATAATGGAGGTAACTTTCAATATCTGATAATTCAGAGAATTTTTTTAACAGTGTTGGAAAACAGACATAACTGTCTCCCCAAGGCAAGATTCAGAGTGATGTTATGTAAGACTATGTAGGCAGTTTTCCCAATTCCCAACACCAGTTCCTTTGTTGATAGAAATTCCCAGAAGAAAAAGTTGATTTTAAAAATAAATTTCTAAAACACACGATCCTGCAGTTTGTTCCTTTGACTGATTTAAATATTCATAGTCTCAATCTAGACACATCATTGATGAGCCTTCTGCTCTACAGAAGCCCCATACGGCAACAGATGTTTAGGAAAAGGCAAAACAATCTGGGGAGAAATATCAAATTTTCTGCCTCCTAGTAAAGGTCCTTCTTGTGAAAGTTTGATCTGATTTTTAGCTTTTTTCACTCCTGTTTCTTCCAACTTTGAGTATTCAGAGTCAACAACAGCTTTGTAGATACAAGATGGCCCATCTACTTGTGGGCTTTAAGTATATTAAAAATATTTATGAAAAATTGATGAAAGTAATAAGTGCCATTTTATAGGTTTTTATCCTATAATATTTTTGGTTAGAAACTGTAGCTACGTACCCCTCAAAGAGGAGTGGAGAAATGAGAAGTAACCTGAGAATAAATATTCATACTGATTAATACTAAGGACTGCTATTATATTAATTACATGCCCTGCATGTGGATAACTATGGCACTAAATAGTGAATAAGTTCTCCATTAGTGTAGAGGATTGAATAATCTCCAAAGCAACATCAATACGTATATCAGAGATTAATATCAGATCACTGGATCGGAGACAGCTGCACTAGTATTTGAACTGATTCTTGAAGAAGGTGACTCTGTCCCCCTTGTTACTCTAATTGAGAAACAAAGTAAGGACTGATTTGAGAAGATACACTTTAATTTCTTTATTACTATGTAGTGACTGTAAGTGACCGAAAACGATAACATCTATTTCAATTATTTTAGCCCCTTATTTATTTTGTGTGCATTTTAATATACCAGACAATGTCTTGGGTCCTAGGGCTATAGTTTTGAAGAAGACAGACAAAGCTTATTATCTGGAATGTAGAAGATAGGAAAATAAATAAAAAGGCAGAGATTTATAAAATTTCTTAGATTTATTGTCTTATTTTTTGTGAATGAGTGTTTTGCCTGCATATATATGTTTGTACCCCTTATGCATGCCTGGTACCCATGGAAGTTAGAAGAGGATGTCAGATGCCCTGAGATTGGAGTCACAAATGCTTGTAAGATTCCATTGATCTACTGGGACTCAAACCCTGCAAGAGCATCCAACACTATACACTACTGAGCCAACTCTCAGCCCCAAGGACAGGGATTTGTAAGGTCTGTGATGGTTATTTTGATACTGTTTGTTCAAATTGAGAAACACCCAGGATATTAGTTAGGCCCATACCCAGATTTTTAAGCAATGAATAGATGAAAAATCTGAGAAGAGGTGTAGAAAGTGGGGCCTGGATGTAGGAATTTTCCACCGGGAGTGTTTCCCTTGGAGCTCTATTTTGTCCTGACCTCCTTCTTGTTATTGCTCTTCTTTGCTTCCTGTCCAACATGTTGTGAGCTGCCCCCTAATGACCTCTGTGTCACAAGAACGAGAGGAGTACAGAGATGTTGCAGAAAGGTGCTAAACACTGACCGACTGGGAAGCAGTTTCAGACTCTTACGTTACCTAAGAGCATTTGAACCGTGACTTGAATATTGAAAAAAAAAAAAAAACATGCTGTAGGAAAAGACATGTTTCAGACCAAATGGATATCATAATGAGCATAAAATGACAACATGAAAGATGCAGAAGCAATAGGACAGAGGCCAGTATAACATGTATGGAAGTGGTGAGAAGATGCAATACATCATACGATTAAAGTCAGCAGAGCATCTACCGGAAGACCATGTACAGTTAAGGAATTTGGTTCTCATTTCAGACCAGACTTTTGTGGATTTTATTCTAGCTTGACCTTTGGAATGATTGCTTTGACTGCTGTGTGAAACTCCTACTGTGGGTAGTAAAGAAAACCAGAACACTGAGAAACATCTCTATTACTCTGTCTCTTTGTTAAGTAATGGTGGGAGGGCAGTGGAGAAGCGATTAGCTTCAAAATATATGCTTGGGAGGAGGATGTAAATGTGAAAATGAATAAAATATGGATATAGAAGTAGAAAGAGTGACTCCTAAGTCCTTGACTAATCAGCTTGCAGATAATTGCTCTGTTTATTGGAATTAAAATGTCAACCAATTGGAGATGCTAGTATAGATGAACATGTAAGCGACTTGGGGAAGAAATAAAAAAGACACAGGAGAAATATCTCTGAAGGACAATGTACAAGTAACTGCTATCTAAAATCTTGGTTCTAGATATTCTCTAGAGTAAAAGTGTAAAAAAAAATCCACAAAGGAAATGTAGTGTAAGACAATGTGTTGTTATCACCCCAGTACTTACTGGGTAAGCAAAACTGGATACTTGCCACAGAGGAACTGAGAAATGATTTTTTTCTTCCTCACACAACACTACCATGCCATGACCTTAAGGCTAAACATAGAAGTTCACACCTCTCATTTTTTTTATATCAGCACATTATTTTTTGTTTGTTTGTTTGTTTTAGACAAAGTATCACTATGATACACACACAGATTAGGCCTGGAACTAGTAACACTCCTTATACCTTAGCTATCCAAATACATTTACAAATCTCATGCCTGGTTAAAGCTATTAATTTCTAAACTCACTGTATTGTAAACTCTTCATTCTTCCCCATAGTCTGCTATGACATCTTTTATATTTCCCTATCTAGTCTGATAGTTATCACTGTAATGTCTTTGCCAGGACTGTGGATGGTTCCCTGTGTAGCCTTGGAGTTCATGGTGCTTGCTAACTTTGGTCACTTAATTTCAGTATCCCTTATCTAATACTGATAAATAGAAAGGTGTCTTGGAACATCCACTACAAGTCTTTGGTTTGTAAGTACAACTGAAAGATTTGAGATGGGGACCCATTCCATGCTCAGCAATTTTTACTATAACTTTTCATTTACTAACTCTGCTAACCATGGCTGCTTTTCCAAAAACAGGTGATACTATTCTAAAGCATCCTCTTTATTACAAGTGCACATATTCTTGAGAGATGCTGCTCATATTTCTATTTACTCATGGTAAGATTTTATTGAAATCCTTATTCGTTGTCATATCTTTCAAATTCCCTCATTGTTTTGGTTTTCTCTTCTGCCAGTTGTAACAGGTATGTTTTACATCTGCATTCCTTTTTTTTTCCTTTCAGCAACCGACATGGACATGATCTTCTTAAATTCTTTTTTAATCATTGGTCGTGTGATCTCCCATCCTGAATTAAAATTGCAGTACTGAAGTCTTATCTTGAAAGAGTAGTTGTGCAGTGCCCACTTCTTTCTTCCTCTCTTGATCCAAGAAGTCTTATGGAAAGCAGTTCAGACTCGCTCCCTCTGCTGTATCGCCACCTTTCCACCTCTTGTGGTTTTAATTAATGGGCCCTTGGTTTCCAGTTCTGCTCTGATGTTGACGTCTCTAAGTTTCTGTCCTTGTTCATCCAAGCACAGAATGACCACCTCCACATTCACCTTCCACCCTTTGCTTCCCTCACTTTCTAGAACCCGTTTCTCTCACTTGTTTCAAAAGTTTTTCCTTGTTGTATGTATCTTTCTTACTTTCCAAGTTTTTATGTTTTACCTCTCCAGAAACTTATGTAATTTACATTGCCGAGTTTATCATAGTTGTCATTATCTTCATTGTCCATATCCTGCTCCTCCTCTCTGTTAGATCACAGACCCGTTAGTCTCCCAGAAACCAGGCATATCCTCCATTTTCTGCAATTTACAGGCCCCTCCTGTGACAGTTAGACACAAGGCTTTTCCATTGTTTTTCAAACCAAATTAACCTGTCATAAACTATGATTACATTTTTATTTCCTGGGTTTATTTTGGTAGTATTAGTTTGTTTGTACTCTACACTCAAATTAAAGTATTCATTGAATCCTTAATACTTTCTTCATCTCCCCCAAATTCTCTTTTAATGTCCATCATTATTTACTCCACATTTATTTTTTTATTCTGCTTCTACTTCTGATATTAAAAAATAAAACCACTCCTTTATATAAAAAAGTTTCCTAATTTCTTTCTTTTTTTTTTTTTTTGATTTTTCGAGACAGGGTTTCTCTGTAGCTTTTGGTTCCTGTCCTGGAACTAGCTCTTGTAGACCAGGCTGGACTCAAACTCACAGAGATCCGCCTGCCTCGGCCTCCTGAGTGCTGGAATTAAAGGCGTGCACCACCACCACCGGGCCCTAATTTCTTAAGTTAAATGCAGTTTTGTCTTTTTGTAGAATTGTTTCTCATAAAGGCAATTGTGGTGCCTGTACCACCTGGAACTGCGATCGTGCAAGGGTCTGGGGATTAAAGAACACACAGAGACATGAGTCATTCTTGAAGCAGGAATGCCAATTTTATTTTGTTCCAAGGCAGCTTGTATAGTGATCTCCTTGATTAGTGATCATGCTCTAACTCTCATGATCTTCTACTGCAAGCACACCAGGAACCACTTCCTTGTTATCAGGAACTCATGAGTTTTATGCTCAGAGCAGCTGCAAGCATAGGAAAACAAGTTGTTTACTCTGGCAGGAAAGAGGTCATAGAAAAGTTCAGTGTCTGAGGGTCTTCAGCCCTTAACAGGCAATGAGAAAATTGGAGATGCAATAACCTGATCTAGGAGAACAATTATAAAGTCATGATCAGTTACTGAGTCCCTTAAAGTACAATATCAAAATCAGAGTGGGGATGGCTAATTTCAAAGTATAGGGACAAGCTAAAGACTAAATTAAAAAATACAGCAGAAAGTAGGACTTCTCAATGGTGATAAGGCTTTAGAGCGATATTTCATAAGTAAGTTTGACAGGTAACAATCCCATGCTGTAATTTATCAAATGTGTATGAAGGCATAGTATACCTTGCTTTGAGCTCTGGTTACCAATATTATTTTAGTTCCTAAGAACTCTCCTTCCTAACTAAAAAATAATTACCTTAAAAAAGTCAGTAATTCAGGTCTCCCTCTTCATGATAATTACTCACCAAGATAGGAATTCTCAGTAGTTGGTAGGATTTGTAAAGAACACTTCTATGGTGGAAAATATTAGAAAATTAGGGGATCTAACAGCATCTTAACAGCATCTAAGAGTCACTCATGAACTCACATCTAACCTTTATCTTTGCCCAAGATTTTTACTGGTGACAATTATTTCTCAAAGGGCCAAATGATAAGCCTTGGGAAGAAGGTATGATTTGGATTATGGTAGCTTTTAAATCCTACTTAGTGCAGTATATGGCTTCACAGAGATGAGATTAAATAAACCTCTTTCATGACCAAATGAATACACAATTTAGAATAAAGATCCCTCCATATTATTCCTTTAACTACAAAATCAGTGTAATTTTTTATGCTTGAATATAATGCTATATTCTCTTCACTAATAATCCTTTAGGGCAGATACACTGATTTCTACTTTCTGTAGAGAATTATTCAACAAATAGCTAATTCTACTCTTTTATTAGAGCATTGAAACCTTGAAAGTCATAATTTTAATCATTCACAATGGAATGTAGTTTGACTCTCATCTCCAGAGTCCTCTAACCTTTAAATTACGTTTAAAATATGAATATAATGAGATTCTAAGGAGATATTAAAAAATCAGAATGAGTCTGATTGTTGACAATTGCTTATTATAGAGGAATGTAAGCCCTATACAAATTATTTTGTTGAGATAAAATCAAGCATGTGACAAGATCTCTTAACAATATTCATTTTATTTTGAAAAGAATTTTGATACCATTCCAAAACACAGGATGAGGAACAACACAAAAAGACTCAGACATTTTTTTAAGATAATTATTAATTAGGAAGACCTCTGAGTTCAGAGCAAAAATGTAATGGAAAATCCATGTTGATAAGCAAGTTTAATATACTGCAGTTTAGACACTCGTGTTGTTAGAGGAACTTAGTGTTGACTGTTGAAGCCTTTCCCTGAAGCATGTACCTTCTGCAATATGTCATTTATCTCATACTTATTTATTACTAACATCATCAGCATTTATATTCATTATTTATCTACATCTATAACCTTAAAAAGAAAATAAAAAAATATTCTTTCCTTCACTAGGAGAAAATAAAGCTAAAACTCTAATTGGTTGTCCAGGTTTTTTTTTTAACTTGACACAAGCTGTGACCATTAGAGAATGGGGAATTTCAATTGAGATGGACTATGGAGCATGCTTTCTGGTTTTTAAAAATTATTTTCTTTATTTTATGAGATTATAATAGAATTACATCATTTCTCTCATTTCTTTCCTTCCTCCTAGTTTTTCCATCTTTCCCTCATTGCTGTCTTTCAAATTCATGGCTTCTATTTTCCTATTATATGTTATTACATACTGATGTGGAGGGACCCAGCCTACTGACTGAATGCCATTTCTGTGTGTATGGTCCTGGGGAATGTAAGAAAACAAACATAGGAAACCAGTAAGCTTTCCTCCATGACTTCTACTTCAGTTCCTGTTTCATGGTTCCTGTCCTGAATCTCTGCCCTGGCTTCCTTTAATGATGGATTGCAATTGGGGAATGTAAGAAAAAAATATCCTTTCCTCCCCAAAGTGCTTTTTGTCATGGTATTTATAAGAGCAATAGAAATACATGCTGAGATATCCATAGACTAATATTAGGTTAGATATGAATATGGCTGCTCAGATGACAAAGACTTTCATGTCATCACACAGAAGCTATTTTGCATACATAGCAGCATATCAGATGGCATATATGCTATCATGGCATATATTGTGTGTTTTTGTCTCTTCCCTTGCTTCTCTCAGGCCTAGATATAAGTTACAACAAAGTACCAAAGGTTGTAGTTGATAATGTTCCCCAGCAGCATAAAGACCTTGTGTACAGGTAGCTGCTATCAGAAGGTAGTAGACCCCTTAAAAGGTAGGAAGTAGCTCAGTGTCTTTTGGTCATTGAGAATATACCCTTGAAGATGATAGTGAGAATGAGTGTCCCTCTTCTTCCTTTGTCTCTTGTGTCCCAGCCATGACATAAGGGTTTGGCTCTCATCTGCTTTGCTTCAGGCTCTAAAACAGTCAAAGATCGATGAACTAGAGTCTTGAAAGCTATGCACTAAAATAATCTTTCTTTATACTCTGTTTTCCCCATAGTAACAGAAAGCTAATGAATCTAGGTAAGGCAAAATATGTACATGTTTTTGCCACCGAGAGAAAGCTTTCTTAATGCAAACCATTGTCTTGATATTATACCATTGTGATCTGAACATTTTAAATAAGAAGAATCAAGAAGAATTTTGGCACCATCCTTGTTATGGACTCAAGTTTATGTTCCCATCAAATTCAGACAGAGTTTGTTTGCTGGCCACAAGCACAGCTCCTTTAAAAGAAGAAATACATACTGAGATATCTATAGACTAATATTAGGTTAGATATGAATATGGCTGTATGTATTTCCTGACTCAGTGTTAATGGTAAAAATCCCATAAAGCTATTTTAAGAGGTTATGCCATCAAACACTTGAATAAGTATACATGAACAGCCTGTGGCATGCACCTATCAACTTCACAGAGTTGTGACAATAAACATGGCTCCTGCCAGTACCTCTGGCATGAAGCTAGACTATCAGGAAGTCAATGAATGGACTGGAGTCAGCTGTCAAAGGTGCAGCTTTTATCCTAGCTTTGCTGCTTAGCAGATAAAAGACTCAGATGGTTAGAAAAAATAGAGATATACAGTAAAGACAGATTCAGACAAAAATAAAAGACAAACCTCTAAATGGTTTACAGTGTGTTTAAAATATACATAGACTTGAGAGAGAAAGAAAAAGGACAGAGAAAGTCCTTACAAAAAGAAATAGAGTAGTTGGGTGTAATGGCACATGTCTTTAATCCCAGCCCTTGTGAGTTTGAGGCCAGCCTGGTCTACAGAGTGAGTTCCAGGATAGCTGAAGATGCACAGAGAATCCATTTCTCAAAAAACTAAAAATTAAAAATAAAAGAAACAGAGGGGAGAAAAGCCACATAAAAATGGAGAATCCTTAAAGAATCTGGATACTGTATGTTGTGGTGTTGTCTTTGTTTAAGAGCAACAGCTGCTAACAGACATTGGATTATAAATGTTGCTGGATTTATCCAACCTATATATTCTGAAAATACCTTGACATAAAAGTTTAAGTCAAAGGATATGCTACTTTGGAGAAGAGGTTTTGCTTTTGTTTCCACAGGAAGTGAGAGGCTATGGGTTCATTTTGGGTTAAGAAAAATAATGTTTGTTCGAGGAAGATCCCTTGAAAAAAGCTCCAGTAGGAGCAGATGGCCCAGATGATCCAATGTTTCAGAGCACCGCTTTTTGCAGTTTCCTCTGAGTTCTTCATCCACAACAGCTTCAGGACTGCTGGCTGAGATGATCCAGCCTCACAGAAAATCCAGTCAGGACTTGACAATAATCCTATATACTTTTTGGTTCCCATAAGTTTGTCAGCATCTCCAATCAGGAGGAAGTAGCCTAGAAAACTATGCTCATATTCCCAAAAAATGTATCATGGGTGTTAGTTTTTGTTTAGATTGTTGGTTACAAGTTATATGGATAATGGCCAAGAAAAAGGTAAATAAAGGAGATTAAATTCATAATTCTTGTTTTGAAAAGAAAAAAAATAGGAAATGCTGTGGGATAATGCTCTTCTACTCCGTAAAGATTTGTTACTTCTATTAGTTTAATAAAACACTTATTCGCCAATAACCAGGAAGAAAGTATAGGCAGGGCAACCAGACTAAGAGAATTCTGGAAAGAGGAAAGGCAGAGCCAGTTACCAGCAGAGGAAACAAATTGAGAATGCTATATTGAGAAAATGTATCAAGCCATGTGGCTAAACATTGACAAGAATTGTGGGTTAATTTAGTTGTAAGAGCTAGTTGATAATAAGCCTGGGCTAATAGGCCAAACAGTTTGTAATTAATATAAGCCTTTGTGTATCTTTGGGACTGAATGTTTGTTGGACTAGGCAGGGCAAGAGAGGAAGCTATGCTAGGTTGGATGGGACTTGGGAACACTAGTTTTTTCTCCCAAACCCAGGTTTGGGTCCAGCTTGGCCTGTACCAGTAGCTATAAAGCATTAGGCAAATGACTTTTTCATGAATTTGGACTGCAAACATTAGACACACATGAAACTCATGACTATTTGCACTAGTCCTCTAATTATGTGTTTGTGTAAAAATCTGCGTGATGATTCTCTGGGCCCCAGTGAAAGCTTTGGTCCATGGGTCCTGTAACTTTATCTTGTTGTCTGTTTGTTAGTTAAGCATGTATCTCATAGCTCTTCCCCCACTAATGCCTTGTGAGAGTGCTATTCTCTTCCTTCTGGGATGTGTAAATATTAAAATAGTTGTATTTCATGTGTTTTGAAATGCTATCTTCTCTGTGACTGATCTGAATTATACAACTGAACATAATTTATTTCCTGGTCATGGCTCTCTGAAAGTGACTTTTAAGTGACCATAAAATGGGCACAAGTCAAGCATAGCCTTCAGGGGTCTGCCAGTTTGAATAAGGTTTCTATGAGAGAGACATGTGGTCATAGATTGAATATGTAGGCAGTAGGCTAGCCACTGAAACAAGGAAGGACTATGTGAAAATCTCACCTCTATCATTCACAACTAGAGTCCTGGAAGGGTAGGTAAAGAACGGACCCCAGTTCTACAGAGTTAGGACTCAATATCAAACTAGAAAGTCTTGTATTTACAATTCATACTATACAAACATACATACACAGACACTTAAAAAAATAATGTGCCTGCCCAGTGTATGAGGCAAAAGTAAATTAAAATCAGCATTTCTTAAACACCTATGAACAAGAGTAAATAAAATTTTAAAACTTCTCATATTTAAATATTAAAGTAAAATTATTTTTTGTACATGTGTTCTGAACATTAGGATGCCCGAAACCACTTTAGGCACACATTTACTGTTGCTTCATGCATTGTAATTGATGAGTCCATCGATTGCTAACAAATGTTCAGTTGTCAAGAAGAGGAATTCTGACCCGCGCTACATGGTAAAAACATATAACATAAAGTAATGCTTTCTGTCATCATTGCTGGGTTGATGATTAATGATGACCACAACTCCAAGATGAACTGTAGCTCTTCTTGAGTGGTCACTGAAGACAGAATAAGAGTGCAAATGCCTATAATACTTGTTAAAAGAGTTCAAAGATTCATTTAGGTGTATAGGCCAAGATAATTCATTCTGAGAGCTTTGCAATATAAATTTAAAAAAGCCCTAGTTCAATGTAATGATTTCCACATTTGTGTTTGTTTGTGTGGCTTCAAGAAATATAAAATCATACTGAAATCCTTTCCTCAAATACCTCGATTTCATAGAGATTTAAAATTAGAGGATCTACAGTTCACATACTCATAGAATAATCTTGGGTAGATCCACTAACAAGAGTTGATTTTGCAACTCTCCTTTCCTTTACCTTTATTAACAAACCTACTCTGTGACTATACTCCTCTTTAAAGAAGAGATATACCACAGTGTGCTCTCTGAGGCAAGTAGAGGTTGTGCTGTGAATATGGAGGTTTGGAATATAAAGTTTAGGGGAGAGCCAGCAGCCCAAGGAGCAAGCCCATCTTGGCCCTGGCTTGTGCAAACAAGCAGCTGGGAAGCCACCCAGGCCTGTTACTGCCAGCCCACACCTGGCCATACCCTGATGGGCGTCAGGATAATGTCTGTGGCATATGTTACTGATGAGTGACACTATAAGCCATGCTGTCGCTTGGAAGCAACATGAAGTGAGCAGACTGTCTCCTAACACTATGGGATTTCTGACTCTGTGTTATTGCCAAGGTTGCCTTTGGGTCTGAGGCTCTCCTGCAGTCCAGGTCCATGTTGATATCCATGATACAAGTTACTACAGAAGGTCATGTTGATGTTTGAGGTCTGTGCTGCAGCCTGAAGCCATGTTGATGTTGTAGGCCATGCTGTCACCAGAGGCCATACTGATGGGAGTAGCCAGTTCTGTCACCTGAGGTCATGGTCTGGGCCCACATAGCCACCAAGTGCCATGTCTGGATCCAGGTCTTACTGCAATTGGCGTTTGTGTTGTTGTCCATGGCCTGTATAACCACCAAAGACCATGTTGATATCCGTGGTGGGGCACCCTTGTCTAGGTCCATGGTCCTACTGCAGCATGGAGTGGTGTTCACGGACTGTGTTGTCACCAGAATCTGACTTAGAGGCCCATGATTCATGCTCCTATTGACTGTGAAGGGCAAGGAGGCTACTTTTTTTTGTGACATATATGACTTCATATGCACAGTTCAGAGATCCATTGAAGAATCAATGTAAGAATCAGTAAGTATTATATGCTGCAATGTAATCGATAAAAATGATGAAGATAGATTTCATAACAAATCTAATTAAAACATAATAGTAGTAATTATTCCTATATATATTACAAATAATCAATGAAAAAAGGAAAAGTAAGGTAATAAAATAACAGATTTAAATTGATCAATATCAATATATGTATTAATGTGTATGGCTTTTGTTTAAGAGCTGAAAGTCATTTTGGAAGGAATTGAAAACTTTATGATTCAATGAACATGTTTCAAGGAAGAACATAAAAGAAGAGTAAGTACACAGGAAAAGAATGCTGTGGAAGTTATATTGGTATCACACTAATTAGACTTCATGAAAATTAAGGCGTGATTGAGGAATAGAACACTGAGTTCACATGAAGATATGGTGATTCCACCCATGGATGGCTCTAATCACAAAGTTCAAAATATACAAAGTGAAATATGGACTATAATTCCCTTTACAGACATCATCAGAACTAAGGGATGAAAAAATCAAGAAAGGAAGTAGCAGGATTAGGCCACAGTAGAGACACCTGCTTCTTTCATCTGCTCAACTGTATAGCACCTTCTTTATGTCCTAAAAAATAGTAATTTCAGAGTTATTATGTCTAAGTAGAAAGGATAAATTATAAAAATTAAGCAGAATCCATTGGAGAAAATCTTTATTGTTATTGAAAGTTCCTATACAGGGGCCAAAAGACCACTCAGTATTGCCACTAAGCCTGATGACATGAATTTTATCCCAGGACCCATAGGGTGGTAGGAAAAAGCTGACTCCCCAGGTGTCCTCATATCTCCATATATGTGTGTGGTGTGCACATGTATGCATGCACATAGATGTATGCATGCACACAGATAATGAATGTAATATAGTTTTTATAGACATAATGCTACAGTCACAATCCATGACAAGAAATATTGATTTTTTTTGTACTTCCTGGAAGTTAAAATTTTTGTTCTCCAAAATATAAAGAAAAGAGAAGCTTGTCTGGTAAAATGTACTTGAAATTTATATACCCAATCAAAGATTTATGTTCATAATACATCAAGAATACTCAGAATGTAAAAGGAAGAAGACAACTTGAATTTTTTAAATAAGCAATCATTTGAATGAGCACTTTGCCAAAAGAGGATTTACGAATGGCAAATAAGCCTATGGGGAGATACTTACCAGTAGGAAATGAAAATTAAGACCATGATAGAAATTCAAGATGGACCTAAGTCCATATTGGACTTAAAATAAAATAAAAGCACAGACAAAATGAAGCTCTAATATGATAGATTGACAAATTCATGACTTACTGTTGGGAATGTGACTGGGAAAACAACAGTCTGATAGCTATTTTTATTTATTTTTTAATTCTGTGTATGGGGGTTTTGCTGGCCTGGGTGTCTTGGTACTTTGTTTGTGTCTGGTACCCACAGAAGCCAGCAAAGAGGCTGAAATTCCCTGGAACTGGAGTTACAGACAGTTGTGAAGTGTCACATGGATGTTGGAACTCAAACCTGGGTTCTCTCCAGAAATAGTAAGTTCTTTTAACTGCTGAGTCATCTCTCCAGCCCCCGATGGCATTTTATAAAGTATGTCACATTAAGCATGCATTTACTTTATCACCCAATAATTCAATTGCCATTGATTTACTCCAGACTAATGAGAACTTTTATCCACATATAGTCTATATATGGATTTTTATTGCAGCTTTGCTCTGATCTTCAAATTGTAAATGTGACTGTCCTTCTATGTTTTAAAAAAGGCAGATGGTGGCACATTTTCACAGGACTAAAAGGAACAAACTATTAATGTATAGAACTGAGTGAACTCAGTCTTTATATAGGATGGAAATTCGGTCACTGAAGATTACTTAATGTAGAATTTTTATATGGTTCTGCTTTCATGAGATTAAAAATTGAGAATATATCTGTAGTTGCTATGGTTTTGGTGTAGAGGTAGGACTTTTTATGCATAGGTATTAGGAGAGGAGACTCTAGAAGAGAGATCTCACGTGCAAAGTACCATATTGATCATTTCTCAGTTCTCTGGCTAAGAACCCAGGCTCTCGGTTGCTCTTTCTTCAGCTGTGCAATGGGAAAGACTCAGGGTTGCTTCAGAGGATTGTAGTTAAACAATTGTTCTTCACTGTGCATTTAATGTCTTGCACTCCTGTGTCTTGCCTAGGCTGATGAGTTTTGAGATCCATGCACTGGGTGCATGCAGAGAATGGCACAACCATGTTCTACTGCACTTATTAAAATGCAAAACTACCAGAAACACTAACAACGATAATCAGTTTCTAAGAGGAAGATAATAGGTACAAATTATTTCACATACTTACTTGCTCATGAAATTTCTTCATTGTTTCTGTTGAACGCATTGAAATACCAGATTAGGGCAAATGCTCAAGACATTATTGTAGACTCTTCTGAGAAGAAATAAACTAAAACAGTTGAAAAGTTATCCGAGAAGAGTTAGTAATACTGCCGGTAAGTTGTCATAATTTGCTTTGAAATGTGGGCTGAGGCCCTCAGATACCTTTATCATCCATTATTCTTGGTGAATAAGAGTTAAAGTGGAATCTAGCAGTTGTATAGGCATTAGTTTTCCGGACCATAAATAACAGTAAGACAGTCTAGAGAAGAGAGGGCACCGTGAGAAATAAATTTTATGTTGGCTTTAAGCCTAGGCCTAATGAAGGAAGAAGAAGGTGGGCTAAAAGGAGCTATAAGTCTAAGTGGGTGATGAATAACCTCTGTTTTATTCATGGTGGTCATAACCCTGGGATATCAGAACTTGTGACCAAAACTGCGATTTGTCAACTTGATAGTAGATGGATCACCTTGGGAACTCTATGGCAGACACCAGGTTATAAAATAATTTTGTAACTCCCTCTCTTCCTTAACCCACTCGTCACTAATTTTCTAACACTGATTCTGGCTAAGCCAGTAGCAGCCAACTTCTTGTCTTTTACTGGTATTTGATCCAGTGTCACACTTCCCAGTTGCAATTCAGGACTGACTGCACTTCCCTTTAAAGTTATAGTCATGTTGTAAAAAGTATAAAACTTTCAGGAACCATAAAGTGCTTCTCAATTTTCTCAATACATTTATACAGTAGAAAATAAAAACAAACAACGGCAAAGAGTTGGATTTAACAACTCAATGCATTTGCCTGGTTTTAACATTTTCAAAATATTACCCAATCTTAATAACTATTTCAATTATTACACAAGTCTGGGAAAAACAACAAAGCAGGTTGCATTCATAAGAAAGGGACTTAGAAGTTAGCAGCAGTTCTGATTAAAAAAAACTATAACCATATATACTAGAAAATAAAAAAACATTATAACATTGGAGATATAAATATTATATCATGCCTTTACTTTATAGTTTATGGACAAAAATCCGTAAATAAATTTTACAGTATTTCTTGCCTATATCACTGGTGTTTCCACATTTTGTAATTTCCATATACTTTTTCCTTGTTTAGATATTACATAACAGAAGACACAGAGTGGAGTCAAGAAGCTGATATTTAAAATCAGGCTTTGTCCCTGGTGTATGCTTGGCGAGGGTGGTTTATCTCCTTTACCAATCAGGTAAGAACAATGCCTGCCCTGAATATGTCACTGAGTCATTGTGAGGCTCCTGTGAATGTGTGACAGTCAGTAAGGCTGGGCTCTACGGAACTGTAGATTTATATCATTACATCACAACACCATGACTCATCTTCCCCATGTTTTCGCCTGCGCACAATTCCTGCTAAAATACCTCCTTTATTGAGGGTTCATTGTCACAGTGTCTTTATATATAAACTTTACATTTCCAACCTGCCCTTTTAATCTTGGTATTTGTATCACTTCTTTAAGAATTCACAATAGAATAATGTGTAGATTCTTGTGTGTGAGGCATCTTCTACTGCTCTCTATGGATTTCTTGTTATACATTGAACATCAGAAATGTGCACACAGGGACAGGCAAGCGTTCGAGAAGATTGGTATCTTCATATTCCGGTAGAGGTCTTTACAGATTTTCCAATACTTAAAGGCAGAGTAGGAGAGAAGGAACCGAAAAAAAAAAATGAACCAGATTTGCTCTTCTGTGTATTCAGCTGTAAAATACAGATGGAACTAGAATCTTGTTGCTAGTAATGCTGTGAAGTTTAAAATATGACACACTTAACACTCCACTCAGCACAGTGTAGGGACACTAAAGAGCATTCATTATTGTGGTTTTGATTCAGCTGAAAGTGTATGGTGATGCTCACGCCTTAGCTAATTTTCATTGTTCTTCAGTGGCTATTCCTCCAAACTTTCCCATGCGTTTTTCAGTCCAGCCATGCTCGTTTGCCTGAGTTATCCTACCATGGAATTTCAGTTACATTATTCTTTATGAAAGTGTTTATACTCAGTTTCTCATCTATTTAAGACATCATCTCACTTCTTAATTCCTACTCTCAAAGGGCTGGTAACGTATCACCTTTCTGAGAATGTGTAACTTTCAAAAATGGCAACTACTTACATAGTGATTTACTCTATTCCAAGAAAAATAACTACTTTTCTTGTCATTGTAATGAAATGCCTGACAGAAATCACTTAAGTGAAGGGAGTCTTACCCTAGTGCACAGTTTCAGAGAGTGTATCCATCATCTGGGAAAAGGATAGAGACGGGGGTGCTGTGATACATGGTGGCAGGAACTTTCAATCTGCCTTATTCACATAGTAGTTACAAAAAAGTCAAGTGATCTGAAACCAGAAGGAAATGTCACCTTCAAAGAGATCCACTTCTTCTAACTAGGTCATGCATGGCCTCTAAGATTTCATGACTTCCCAAACAGCATTGCTATCTGGCAGCAAGTGTTTGAATACATAACGGAGCATTCCGCATTTTAATCATGGTTACCAGCAATATAACATAATTCCTAATATTTGTTTGTTCAAAGCATTTCCAACAATCATGAAATAATTGTGTGATTCATGAGTTACTGTCTTGTATATAGAAGTCCTGCTTTATTTACTTCAAAATCGTTTATACTTGAGATGATGCATAACAAATATTTGTGAAATATGTAAATAAAGCAAGGAGTCATAAAAAAGTGGGTTTCTCAAATTCTAAATTTTAAGGATCAAAAAGCAATATTATCAATTACAGTTATCAAATGAGTTAGTACGTGAATAAATAAACTTTAGCATTTGCTTAATATGATACAAATTAAAAACACTGTGATTGGTATTCCACAATCAACTTTCTTTGGATGAATATAAAATGATCTTATTTCCTGAATAAACCATTCTCTTTCAAAAGTCATGAAGACCAGAGAAAGGCCACCACAGAGCTGCTCATACAATGCTTTAATTATATACCATGAACCGATCATTTAGAATATTTTTAAAGCACAACTTAGAGAAAGTGTAATGATAGTTATTAAGTACTTTGCCCCTAGTCTAAATTAGACTTAAAGAAAATTATCTTCCTCCTGTTTCACACGCAGCTTTTTCATTAGTGTCTGGTTATTTCCCAACCCTCTTTTCTCATTACAAAGGCAGCAAATGGCCCAAGTTGAGATTATTCTCCAAGGGTCTTTAGAAGAGAGATGACCAGGTCTGTTTATTACTTGCTTTCCAAATGTTGATATCTTCTGGTGATCAATGCATGACTAATATTATAGTACCTATTAAGAGGATCATACGAAGCCATTATTACTCATCCATTCCATGAGCATCCTCTAACTTTCACTCTTTGTGCTATTTCTTTGTGCTGAGGATATAGTGAAGAATAAGACAGAAGGGAGTCTGTTTCCTATGGTGTTTTCTATTTGTTGCTTGAGCTTGTGTTGGCAGTGAGTGGAAAGGAGATACGTAGAATAAAAACAAAACATAAGGAAGATTACTTGACATAATGCTAGTGATTAATAAAAAGCTAACTACAATATTATAGTATATACATAATCTCTGAAAACAGAATAATCCCGACAAAACCACAAATTAAAATTATAGGAAAAGAGACGAGTCAATGGGAAGAACCGAGGTGGAAATGATTTGTTCACTATTCCTCACTTCACCTTTTCTCACTATTACATAATGCTTGATTATATAAACTTTAAAAAAAAAAGAAAAATCTATTTCAGCTCATGGTGTGGGAGGTCCTTCTGTCTATGTGTTGCTTTTATTGGTTAATGAATAAAGAAACTGACTTGGCCAGATAGGATAGAACAGAGATAGGTGGGGAAAACTAAACTGAATGCTGGGAGGAAGAAATGGCACAGTCAGGGAGAAGACGTGGAGCTGCCTGCCACCAGCGATAGATATGCTGAAGCTTTGCCGGTAGGCCATGAGCCTCATGGTAAAATATAAAGTAATGAAGATAGCTTAATTCTAGATGTAAGAGCTAGCTAGCAATGCACTTAAGTAATTGGCCAAGCAGTGATTTAATTAATACAGTTTCTGTGTAGTTATTTCAGGAGTCCGGGCGGCTAGGAAACCAACAAATAGAGGGCGGCTGGGAACACACTAACAGCCACCTACAACAGGCTCATATATACAGGCCATGGTCACTTGCTCTGGTTCTGAGGCACCAGAGTATAATATGAAGGAAACAGGCAGTGAAGGGATCTGGTTCATTTCTTAGCTGGCTAGAAGCACAGTGAGTAAGAAGAGGGGAAGGATGCTGCTACTTTCTTCAAGAGTTTCATCACCTACTCTATAATGTCCTTCTATTAGGCAACTCCATTTCAAAGTTACATCACCTTCTGATAGCAACACAAACTTTTAGCATATTACCTTTGGGGTACATTCTAAACCATATCCCTAACTATCTTGTGACTTCAGATGGCTTTCTCTAAACTCTGTGAGAGGGTTGGACTCCATGGGATGCATTTCAAGAAAACATCCAGTCTCTGAGCATAGTCTCTGATCCATAAGGTACAGCAACCATCCCATATATTATCAGATAAAAAAAACTGATAAAATGTCTGGTACAGATAACTACTTAATACCTCTATTTTTTTCACTCTCTTATATTAATGATACTTAGTATATGCTTTATTTAAGTAAATATAAAGGGAGTTCCATTTAAAATGCAGTGACTGAAAATCATTGCTTTATTGATTCTATAGACATGAGCACAATCCTGGGAGAGTTAGATGAAGTTGGTTATTTTGTTTAAAAATGAACCTTCCAATTCGATCAAGAGAAAAACATTAGGCAAATTTCATCTGTGACTCATTTCCCACCATTTGAAAGGAAAAGGTGAAAATGGAGTATATTTGAAATGTGAATAGAAAATTACCTGTCAAAACAAATACTTCCATGTGACTTATAAAACCTACTTAGAAGAATTATGAGGGATTTCTGTCTAAAATCTTTAAGCTGAAACGTACAGTCTTGGGTTTGACATCCCATTTCTACAGTTGGAGGTAACTTATACGTAAAATAAGATTTTGCCTAAGTAATTTGTTTTCATTTAACTGCCACAAAATTCACATGGGAATTTTTGACAGGCAAATTATTCATAAGAAAATAAATGAGCAAAATGAATATTGAAAGGCTAGTATGAAAAGAGGGAAAAAATTTAAAATGATTAAATAAGCCTTTAAAAAGTTATAGAATGCATGTTTATCTCTCAGAAACAAAGAGGTTTGGAATATTTCAGAATATTTCATGTCCTTGGTAGTCTATCAAAGCTTTTAATACATTTATTAGTTACTTTTCTGCTGCCATGATTTGTTGTGGCCAAAAACAACACTGAGAAGAAAGAGTTTATTTTTGGCTTATGTTTTCAGAGGGAGAGCCCACAATGGTAGAGGAGGCATTACAGTCAGAGCGCATGGCAGCAGGAAGAGGAAACTAAAAGCTCACCTCTCATCTAAACACAGGAAGCAGTTAGAGCAAGAACCAGAAGTGTATGAGGTCTCAATGTCGGCCCGAGTAACATCTGTCCTCCAGTGAGGTTCCACCTCAGAGGGGTTCCATATGGGAATGAAATGTTCAAATGCACGAGTTTATGAGGGGCATTTCTCATTTAAACCACCAGAAAAGTACATATTATTAAACATAACAGCTTTTCTGTATTGAAAATATTTTTATTAGTAACAGAACCCAACCTAACTGGGTACATGCGTGTGTGTGTGTGTGTGTGTGTGTGTGTGTGTGTGTGTGCGTGTATTGTTCCACTCCTAGTCTAGAGGTTTAGAAATACGGAAATCCATGTCATCCATATCACAGGACTGGCATAGTTTGCTTCTTCTAAGAGCCCATTTCATGGTGTGAAGAATTGAAATATTTCATATTTACCAAAATTCCATTACTATTGTACTAAACACAAATTTCTTACTATAGACTACAGACAACAATGGGTTCACTTTGCTTTCTCCTAACTTGATTATTTACCATTCTTCCATCGTGAGTGATCCAGTAACTTGGCCTGTGTGTCTCCAAAGCACTAACTCCATCCAGTTGTGGGCCCTTCTGCTCTCTGTAGCCTTTAGCTTGTAATGTCACACGTAAATCTTTGTGTGACTAGACCTCTCTTCCTGTCCAGATCTCAACCTAAATGTCACTGTAAAACAGATTGGTCTGAATTTAACATAGCTAACCATCAGGTTCATTGTATCACTCTGTATTTCTACATAATTATTTTGTTTCCAGAGTGTTGTTCATCTGAGTGAACCACCATGCCTAGTTCTGTATTGGGACTTTTTACCCTGAAGACTAACTTTCCAATTTTAATATTGCCATATCGTATTTGTTTTTAATTATATAGGTAATATTTATTACATTTTATATATTTTATTTTTAAGAATTTTCTTTTAGTTGATTTTAGAAACAAAATGCTGTACTCTTCATTTATTATCTCTTCTCCTTTCTGAGAGAAACACAAATTCTTGATGTTTCCTGTGATTATTGAATGATTAGTATTTAATTTTTTTTAAGGTTTGTGCTTTGAGGGCTTTCTTTGTTTTTTTTTTTTCCCTCTCCCTTTCCTTTTTTTTTCCCTCTCCCTTTCCTTAGTGTTCTATTCAATTAACTCTTTCTTTCTTTTTATCACTCTCTACGGATTTTAAAGTTGTGTATTGCCCTCTATTACTTTAGTAACTTCAATTTAACAAGTATTAATCACATAAGTTATTACAAATATGTAATTTCCCTATGTTTCTCCCTACTTTCAAATCAACAAAAAGAAATTCAAGGGGCTGAGATCTCCCTTTGTAGCTCTTATGTAAGTCTTCCTAGAGTTTTAGTTCTATTAAACAGAACAATTTTTGATATTACTACAAGCTGTTAAAAATTACAGCTTAACACTTTCCGTATTTTCTTTTGTTGGTGTGGTTTTAGCATGTAATTATCTGTCTAAACTTATGCTACCAAGGAAGCTCTTGGGTTCTGGAATTATGTCTCAATGGGAGAACATGTGTTTAGCCCGGGGAGACCACGGGTTCAACCTGCAGTCCACACTGCTAAAATAGGATAAAAAGTTCTCTGGGCTGTAAAATGTCTAACTTGGGCTTTGTGCACTTGAAATGTCTTTATTTAGCTTTAGCTCTATAAAGACTATTTAGGTGAGCATAACACTGTGTTCTTTTCCCTCAGCACTTTGAAGATATTGTTCTGTTATTTTTTAGTTTTTATTATCACTGTGGAGAAGTCAGCTTAAGGCTAATTTGAAATTCTTTGTAGGTAATCTGTCTTTTCCCTCTGGTAATTTTTAAAAATTAAAAATGAAGTCTTTGATGACTGGAAGGTTCACAGCACTGTGCTAAGTCTGTGCTGGCCTTTATGTGCCATGAAGTTCCTTGAGAAAACATTTGATCTGAGAAGACTTTAATTTTTCTTTTTTTACATCTGGAAAGCTCTCATCAAGTGAAAGTCCTATGATATTTTCTCTCATCTCTTGAAACTAAGAGAATAGATACTGAATCTTCTCAATCGTGCATTTTTATATGCGACTTGTTGTTTTCGTATTTTTACCACTTTATGTGTTGATTTGTTCAATATTGTCAACATTGCTGTGTTTGTTTTCTCTTCCCCTGGGTCTTGTATAGAGCTCATTTTCATGCAGACCTTTATTTCAGTTGTTATCATTTCCATCCGAAATTACTACCCATGTTTCTTCTGGACTTAGATTGGAATTATATACAGTTAAGTACACTATAACTTAAAAATATTTTAAGTCAAAAACACAGTGGCTTAAATGACTAAAATCTGTGTTGTCAAGGTTTCCAAGTTAAGAAGCCCGAGATCAAGATTTAGGAAAGGTTAAGTTATCTTTGGTGTTCCCTAGGAGAAATCTGTCCCATTCCCCTCCTCTAGCTTCTGGGAGTTTGGTATCTATATTTAGTGTTTTTTTTTCTTAAATTTTAGCATCAACATCATTAGTAATGCCCATATTTAAACATTATCATCTCCCAGTAAGTGTGTTTTACAAATTTTCTATTTGATTTTTTTTTCCTGAGGAGTATATTTCTATTTTACCTGGGAAGACAAGGAAAGAGACTAAAGAAAGATCATTTCCAAGTCCATCTTGGTGACCCACGGAGTTCAGTTGGATTTCTTACAGGGGCATGGTAAGTCTGGTGAGGTATTCCTGTCACCATATATGACTGCTCATTTCCGTTTCTTAAGCAATTTGCATGCAGCTATAACCCAGAAGAGTTACTTCTTCCCCAGAAGTTACTGACCTCTTATTCAACCTAGTTGTTAGTTCATGATATCTTTGTCTCAAAAACTGTGAATTTTGTGAGCCTCTTGAGAGGCCCTCCTCCATCCATAATCCTACTTACAGGCAACAGCTGCACAATATCTGTAAATGAAATTAGATCCAGAGGTTAGGACCTAGGTAGAGAAATTTTGAAGGGGACATAATTTCATTAATGACATATAGTCCAAATAGATTTTACTAAGGTACTTGCTTTTGGGGCTTTTTTGCTCCCCTCTGTGGGTGATTACTGGTACCCACCTTTACTTCATCTCTAAGAACAGCTTTGGTTGTTAGATTCACACAAGCTGTCTATGAGCTCCAAACAGAGCAAAACTTTAGCTTCAGTTCTTTTCAATTTCCTCTATCATTTCTATCTGTCTTTATGCTTGTTGTAAAGAATGTATGTAAATGTATGAACTATCACCAGCATGACATAGTATCTTCATTCAATTCCAATAAACACAGAAAGAAATTTATTTTTGGAATGAAGAATCTATAAAGCATCAAGAAAAGAGAGAAAACCACCAAGTGGACAATGGTGTTAAGAACTGAGACTTATCAAAATGTAATTAAAATTTCTATTAATTACAGCAATATGATATTATCAAGTGAGATAAATCAATAAAGTAAAATATAAATCTCAGAAATCAACACCTGCTTATGGAAATAATTTGTAGATACTCTTGGAGTGCATTCAGTTTAACAGAACTAATATTAGTTTTCATTTGTAGATGAAGTTAAAACTCTCCCTTCTGCAGGTAACATGATGGTTTTATAATAAAATTAAACCAAAATACAGATGTTGATTGTAGCATGGAAGTATAGAGAATCCTTTAGCAAAATGAAAATGATACCACTGATAGCAAAATGAGATTTTTAATTGATCAACAAGTAATTGAAATAGTAAATGAGGAAAGGTAAGAAAACAGGTTTGCAGAACCTTTATAGAATCCTGAAAATGGTACCATCAGGCTAATTTGGAAAATGAAAGTGACTAGATACAATACTATAGCCCATGCTCATCTGTGACCTTGTATTCAGTGGCTTTGGGTTTAGTATGGTCAAATTTTGTCTGGAAGTATTAAGCACTGTGTTGCCCTGTCTAGTTTATTTCATTCAATACAATGATTTCCAGTTCATCCATTTTCCTATATATGACATAATTTCATTCTTATTTGAGTCTGAATAATGCACAATTGTGTATATATGCTTTATTTTCCTTATTCGTTCATCTGTTAATGGCCATCTAGGCTGGTTCCATGTCACTGCAATTGGAAATATTGTTGCAAGATATGTGAACATGAAGGTAGCACTCCTAGTTGCTGATATCGTTTCTAATTGGCATTTCTCTAGCACATGATAATTCCACTGTTTCAATTTTGAGAGTCTCAGTTTTGTTTTCTGCATTGGCCAGACTACTCTATGCTGCCAACAACAGTATGTGCACGTTCCTCTTTCTCCACTGTAGGCTGGGAGAACATATGTTTGGGTAGGGGTAGTCTGGAACAGTCCTTATGCAGGGTATTCTTTCAATGTAAAATTGAAAATAATATATAACTACATAGTCTTTAAACCTCCACGTTCCATGAATTCAAAGAAAATACAAACCAGAAGTTTGCCGAGATCAATATTCAAGTCAAATCTACCACCACAGCAATATACCACATAGTTTCTGTATCTTAAAACACTCTGTGTCCCCTCATCCAACTCCACTTATAATAGATTCTGGAACCATTGAACTTTCTGCTGTCTCCATAGATTTGTGATTTTTCCAAATACAAACTGCTTTTGAACCCAGAATTTCTAGTCTTTCTGTATTGGCTACTTTCTTTTTTTTTATATAAATTTGATCTTTTATTAGTTTATCACTTATTAGAAAAAGAACAGAAAGGTGCATGCAGCAATTGAAATATTTTGGTTTTCTTTCTTTTTATTTATTCTTTTCTCCAACAATACTTCATGACAGCAGCCTTCCCGCCCTCCACTTCTCCTACTTCTTCTACTCCAGCTCTTCCCCAGATCCACTGCTCCATTTTCTTTAAGAAAAGAGCAAGCCTCCCAGGAATATCAACTGAACAAGGCAAAACAAGTTACAATAAGACTGCGCACCAACCTCATATCAAGGCTGGATGAGACAATCCAATAGAAGGACAAGGATCATAAGTGCAGGCAACAGAGTCAGAGACAGCCCCACTCCTAGGAGTCACACAAAAGCCCCAAATTAAAGAACCACAGCATGTGTTCAGAGGATCTATCTCAGGTCATTGCAAGATCTCTGATTTCTGGGTCAGTCTCTGTGAGCTTCTATGAGTTCTCCTTTCTTTTTTTTTTTATTGAGAAAAA
>NC_022032.1:13723380-13735528 GCF_000317375.1 Microtus ochrogaster | reverse complement strand
TATATATATATGATTTGTACAAATTTTCCATTGATTGGTGGGACTTCCTGTGGAGAGCAGACAATGTCATAATTAAATGTGTACTGTTGACACAAGCATGGTCATGTCAAGGATAATAAAGCTGAGACTCCTGGGAATGACAAGCCATTTTTTTGGGATAGGCTTAGAGGAATGCAAGAGCTTCCTGTTGTCCTCATACAAATGCTCAGAGTGTGCAGAAAGTATGACCCACAACTTCTTGGATGTCTGCAACCTGAGACTGTTCCCTACAGAGACTCCATGAAACTGAGCTTTCCTTTCTCTTTGTTCAGTTCTGATAATAAATCCCCTTCCTCATTTTACTGGATAATGACTGCCCTGAGTTTCTGGGTGGCAGGTGTGTCTCCATCAGAGTGCACAGTTCACCTGACCTCAGCTTTTGTGTATGAGTGTCTGTTGTCTCTTTGTTCCTCATCATCCCTGTCAGAACAATCTCACATCCATGTATGTTGGGCAACATTTGTTGATGATAATGCTAAAAATAACATATATGCAGTGGCTTGAGAAATAGCTCAGTGGTAGAGCAACTGACTGCTAAGAACAAGTCCCTGGCTTTGATTCCTAACATAATCAAACCACATATATAAATCATAATATAAATTATAATATAAAATCACAAATAGATGAATAAAAGTCATGTAGCATTATCCATGTTACTAGCAGTCATCTTTGACAATAAACTTAAATATGATTGATTTTTTTATTATTGTATTTTCATTTTGTAGTTAAAATAGCTTTTTGTGTGAGACCATATGTATATAATTTGAGGGAAACAAAGGTAGTTTAAAGTATTTTGTCAGAAAAATTTTCCTTATCTTTAAACCTACCCTCTCAAAGTCACTGAAAACAATGGTTTTTCTTTGTTTATTTACTCAGTTGAAACATCAGATATATTCTTTTGCAATATATCTTTGACACATAATCCTTAGGTTTCCTACGACAGTCTTAGCATTGCCATGAACCTTCTGATCTCTCAAAAAATTAACTAGTTTGTTCAGTACGTTACCTTATGTCTTAGGCACAAGTTTTTCTAGCCATCAAGGACCTTGTGCAGCACTCTCTCACTTTTGACGGAATCAAAATAATTTAGTATATGGGCAGGAAAATATACAACCTGGGAAACATTGTCAAAGTGGAAATTCAGAGACCTGCTCCAGAGAAATGCTGCACTGGGAAGATTTTGGTTAATGGTGAGCATCAATGTGTCCCTTAGTACTTTTGTGTGGCTAGACCATCCTGGGTCTGTGTTTCCTGGCAACAAATGGTTCTCTTGTGAGAAGAAAGAGTTAATGTCCCTTTGAAAAGTACCCCATTTGTTTCTAGGGACTGTTTGGTGCACTTAGGAAATTTGTCACTCCATAACACAAGCCCCTTTGGTAATAGCACCAGCAATAAAAAACTTCCAACTTCTCTTGTGTTGTTTTCTAGAGTAACCATTTGTTCTTCTACAGCACTCATAGCAAACTTGTTTGGAACTGAAAGTGTCATTTTCTGAAGTTTGGAATATTGTAAATTTAGGGGTGCTTATAAATTACTATGTGAATTTGTCTTGGGGAAATGAACACTTCTGTGTACCTAGAAAGTTGACTGATATGGGTACAGAGAATAGGCCAGTTGGTATACAAATGTTAATAACATTTGCATATAAATCAGTTTAGTTTACAAAATTGGAATAAATTTATCTTATGATTGTTGAGTGATAATTGAAACATGTTAATATAAAATTAATGTATGCACTACTTAACATTGATGTGCGTTTAAAAAATACAGCTCTGCCCTGTGGGAAGTACAAGGCCTCACACCTCCATCCAGGTCTAGGAAGGTGTGCATACAAACAGACTCGGCTCCCAAAAAGCCAGTACATGCAGTAGGATCAAAACCTAGTGTCATTATCATTGGCTTCTCAGTCAGCCCTCATTACCAGCCACATTCAGAGAATGTGGTCCGATCACGTGCTCGTTCAGTCCCAGTCCAGCTGGCCTTGGTGAGCTCCCATCAGATCAGTCCCACCGTCTCAGGGGGTGATTGCACCCCTCGCGGTCCTGACTTCCTTGCTCATGTTCTCCCTCCTTCTTCTCCTCATCTGGACCTTGGGAGATCAGTCCAGTGTTCCAGTGTGGGTCTCTGTCTCTATCTCCATCCATCGCCAGATAAAGGTTCTATGGTGATATGCAAGATATTCATCAGTGTGGCTATGGGATAAGGCCAGTTCAGGCACCCTCCCCTCTGTTGCCCAAGGACCTAGCTGGGGACATCTCCTTGAACACATGGGAACAGCTCTAGAGCCAAGTCTCTTGTCAACCCTAAAATGGCTCCCTTAATTAAGATATCTTCTTCCCTGCTCCCATATCCACTCTTCCTCCATCTCAACCATCCCATTCCCCAAGCTCTCTCCCAATCCTCCCCTTCTCCCTTCTTTCTCCCCATCTCCCCTTCCCTCCAACACACCCCCACCCCCGTGCTCCCAACTCTTGTCCGGAGATCTTGTCTACTTGCAATATTCAGGAGGATAAATATGTTTTTCTTTGGGTTCACATTCTTATTTAGTTTCTTCACGAATTATAGGCTCAGTGTCCTTTGTTTATGGCTAGAATCCACTTATGAGTGAGTACATACCATATTCATCTTTTGGAATCTGGGTTAACTCACTCAGTAAAGTGTTTTCTATTTCCATCCACTTGCATGCAAAATTCAAGATATCATTGTGGTTTTGTTTTGTTTTGTTTTGTTTTGTTTTTTGTTTGTTTGTTTTTACCGTTTAGTAGAACTCTAGTGTGTATATGTGCCACACCTTCTTTATCCATTCTTCTATTGAGGGGCACCTAGGTTGTTTCCAGGTTCTGGCTATTACAAATAGTGCTGCTATAAACATAGTTGAACAAATGCTTTTGTAGTATGATTGGGCATCTCTTGGGTATATTCCCAAGAGTAGAATTGCTGTATCCTGAGGTAGGTTGACTCCCAGTTTCCTGAGAAACTGCCACACTGATTTCCAAAGTGGTTGTACATGTTTGCATTCCCACCAACAATGGATGAGTGTTCCCCTTACTCCACATCCTCTCCAGCTAGGCTATCATTGGTACTTTTGATTTTAACGATTCTGACAGGTGTAAGATGGTATCTCAAAGTTGTTTTGATTTGCCTTACCCTGATCGCTAAGGAGGTTGAACATGACATTAAGTGTGTTCTGGCCATTTGAACTTTTTCTCTTGATAATTCTCTGTTCAGGTCAGTATCCCATTTTTTATTTGGGCTAATTAGAATTTTAATGTCTAGTTTCTTGAGGGCAGGGCACCCTGACTTCTCTTAGGACTGGAGAGGGAGGGGGAGGAAGGAAGTGGGAGGGAAATGGGAGGAGGGGAGGAGGTGGAAATTTTTAATAAATAAATTAAAAAATGAAAAAAACCAAAAAAATAAAATATACATTAATAATAAAAATAAAACTTAAAAAATATTTCTAAAAATAAACAGTGATTAAAGGAAAATATTAAAGTAATTTTCTTGAGTTTCCATACTGATTTTTTTCATAAATTGCATTTTATATTGATAAAGCATAAAATTCACATTCATTGAAAGCCCTTTGAAAATGTATAGAATAGTTAAGTAATTAATGTGTTCTTTTTTCACATGGAGTATGAATTTTTTATTTTTATTTATGGGAATTTTCTAGATTCTACTAGAAGTTTTAAGGAATTTATGTGCAAAGAAATTTTGTTGTGGCTCAATAAAGCTTATTTAACCCTCACAATGCAAAAAAAAAATAAAAAAAAATATAGCTCCTTATATGTTATACCTTGTTTTCCAGTGTGCTTTCAACAGAAAAACTTGATTGTAGACTTACCTGGGATATAGCACAGGGATTTGAGGGAGGTGAATAAATTTTTCTTCTACTAAGGACTATAACTACCACTCAGGTTTTGAATTCTACATATATCTAGTACATCCTACAGACATATTTCAATCAAGCCTAACTTTCATGCTAGTTTGTGATTCTTTATATTTTTGAAACTCAGTTCTGTAGTATGCTTTCTCATCAGGACTGACTGCCAGCTCATAAATAACAACATGGAAACTCATATTAATTATGAAAGAGTGGTCTTAGTTTAGGCTTTTTTCTAATAGTTCTTATAATATAATTAATCTGTTTTTATTAATCTACATTCTATCATGTGGCTTGGTTACCTTTTCTTGCCCCATACCTCCTACTTGTTTTATGTTTCCTTGGAGTCTCTCGAGCACCCAGATTCATCCCTCTGACTTCCTATCTCCCTCCTGTAGTCACGCCTAGTCTCTTCTCACTAGCAAATTGACCATTCAACTTTTTATTACACCAATCACAGCAACACATCTTCACCCAGTGTACAAACATTTCCCAACACAGTTCTCATCAATAAAAATGAACTATTGATTATAAAGTTGATTCTTTTAGAATTGCATGACTTTTTTATCATATTAATAATTAGTTGTACTTTGGTGGCTAAACTGAGAGGAAGGTATTGATATTTCCTATAAGATCTTCCCTTACACCTGTATGAATAACTAGTTATATGGGTTCTCCAAAAGGAGTCACATCTGATAAATCATGAAGCTATATTGACATATTGTGGTCATACAAACGTCAAAATTCTCACCTGGTATTATTCTTAGTGGTGTATTGTCAAAGGGTTCACACAGATGTGTACTGGCATTCTTCCAGAAATACTGTATCATACAGAATACTTTCATTAACCCTTAAAGTTTTCTGTGCTCCACCCATCCATCTACTTTTTAGTGATCTTCACTTCCATCGAATAACCCTTTGGCAATTTTATCTATTTATTTATTTATTTATTTTGGTGATCCTTTACTTTACCTTTCTTAGAATCTTTTTTTTTTTTGTTTGTTTGTTTGATGAGCCATAACTAACTGCTAACACCAGGGTTGCAGCAACATACACTCATACTGGAGAGCCCAATAAGGCCAGAACCAATCTAAAAATAACAACCTAGAATTTATATACCCAAGTTTAAAAATAGCTGTGATTAAAATATTTGGGAACGAAGACTTTCAGTAGGGCATGCAACTGATTTCAGTTCAGAAAGTTCAGTCATGTAAGCCCTATGTTATCTTTGGTATATCATATCATCTTTTTTCTTATTTAATGCAGGAAAGATATGTTTTCATGAACTATCAATTTAAATTAATACAGCAAAATCTCCATAGACTTCTAAAGAAAGGCTGCAGAAGTCTGATGTGATGTAAAGCAGAACTCAGCCTTCACTATGTACTTTAGTTTGGAACTGGAATGTTCCTAAGGGTTTATTTGTGGCAGTCTCAATCCCCAGCTTGTGGTGTTATTTGGAGGAGCTGGACCATTTTTTGTTTGTTATTTGAACAGAAAATCTTCTCTCATACAAAACATCCCAACCACAATTTCCCCTCCCTCCACTTCTCCTAGCTCCCCCTCACTTCACTCTCTCCCTCCCCGCTGCGACCCTTTCTCTATTTCCTCTTCAGAAAAGAGAAGGCCTCCAAGAGACAACAGGCAAACAGGACACAACAAGATACAATAAGACAAAGCAAAAACATTCACATCAAGGCTAGAGAAGGCAGCTTAATAGGAGGAAAAGGGTCTCGGGAGCATGCAAAAGAATCAGAGACAAACCTGCTCCCAGTGTTAGAAGTCCCACAGAACCCCAAGCTAACAGCCATATCATATAAGCAGAGGGCCTGGTACAGACCCACGCAAGCCTGTGCTTCCCATTTCCATCTCTGAGCCCATGTGAGTCCTACTTAGTTGATTCAGTGGGTCATGTTCTCCAGGTGTCCTACATCCCCTCTGACTCCTTCCCTCTTCCACCAGGTTCCCCAGTCTCTAAGGTAAGGGACCCTATAGAGACATCCAATTTCAACTCTCTCTCTCTGTATAATGTCTAGTTGTGGGTCTCTGAACCTATTCCCACTTTCTCCCAGAGGAAGCTTCTCTTATGATTACTGGACAATATTCAGATCTATGAGTATAGCAGAATATCATTAAGAATCATTTGTCAGACTTTGTTGACTCCCCATGGGTAGCCTTACCCTTTCTGAGGAGTAGATGGCTTGGGGATGAAGGGAAAAGTAGAACGGGAGGAGGAGAGGGAGTGGGAATGGGGTTACCTATATAAAATGAGAAAAGATTTTATTATAAATTCTTATTTAAAAAAATAAAAGTCACCTCATTGATTTTTTTCCCCCATCCTCATTTGTTATACTCTAGGTCTCTGGTTCCTGGCTATCAAGACAGTGTAGAACATGGACTCCCTCTCATGCCATGGACCTCAAGTTAAACCAAACTTTGATTTTCCACTCCCTAGTCCTGTGCCACCATTGCCCCAGCTCCTCTTGCAAGTCGGACAAGTTGTAGGTAGAGGGTTTTGTGTCTGGGTTGGTGTCCAAGTTTCTCTTCTCATAGCTTGCAGAATACCTTCTTGCTCCAGAGACAAGAACAACATAGAAGTGAAGGGAACAAGCTTGCATCAACTCTACCTCTCTACAGGAGCTGGGATTTTTAAGGGGTAGGGTTTAGTGGAAGGAAGTGATGTTATTGGGGACATGTTTTTTGAAGAGGCTATTTCAGAACTAGTCACTTTCTACTTGTGGCTTTTCTTGCCAGCCACCATGAGTTGAGCAGCCTCCACCACCACATGAATCTCCAAAGCAAAGGGATAGGTAGTTGCAGTGTGAAAGCGATGAGGCTGAAAACCAGGATGATCACTTCCTCTTTTTAAATGTATTCTTGACAGGTGTTTGTCACAGTGATAGAAATCAGACTAACACTAAAGGGATTCATAGCTGTTATCATTATATCACTAGGCCCCAAACTTATAAGATTATATAATATAATATGTCATATAATATAATCAAGAAGTAGTTGCGGACTGAAAATAAACACATCAGAATAAATGACATGGGCACAGGGTCCAAAGCAGGAAATTGACATTTTGAGAATATGCCGCCAACGAAGAAGTATGAGCTGGGTTTGATGAGTGGACCTAAAACTAAAGGATGAAGTCTTGTAAGGAATGGCAGGAAATCTTAAAATAAAGACTTGCATTGGATTTGCATTTTTGAGATGTATTTAGGTGGTGATTTGGATAAATCAATTTTAAAGAGGATGGAGATTAACAATTCTACAAATGAGTGGGAAGGACCAGTTAGACCGAAAGCACAAAAACAGCATATGGAGCTGGGCAAGGGACTTAAGCAGAAGCAATGCAAAGATTAATTTAATAAAAATTTAAGGGCCTATTAGATAATACCCTCAAAGTAGCTCTTGGATCTGAGAGTAATCTCATTTATCACTGTTTTTTCTATTCCTCTAGAAGAAGGTAGATTATAAAGGACTGAAGAGAAAAAAGAAATGGATAACATGGAATAAATAAGTTTACTCTCATTTTAAAAGTTTATCTCGGAAGGGAAGAGGGACAATAGTTGTAAGTTTTAAGTTTTGAATGATTAAAGAAAAAAATGATTTGATAAGTTTACAAGAGAGTACCAAGCTTAAAAATACAGTATAGTAAAAAACATTCTCTTTGAGAAGTAAAAGAATACAAAACACAAGCAAAGGAAGGAACCCTAACTAGCCTGTGTGGCACCTGAGTCTGGCATAGGAGGAAAAAATGGTACTACAATTGGGGAAGTAAGTGAGTTCGCACATGGAGTCATGAAGCAGCCTGTGGAAAACACGCGTTGCCTTTGGCCAAAATGCTATAATGCATTACAGAAGCTCATTAAGCGATTTTCAGTTACTGAAGTAAAATTTAAGATCTTAATGTTTAGATTGAACTAAAAGTACCACTGAGGCCCATTATAAAGTAGTGAAAAAAAAAAAACAGATTTAAAAGCTAATGATGTTATTTTTCTCTTTGAATGTTGAATTAGTTTAGTTAATTATATGCCCTGTGCAAGAATATTACATATGAGCACATTATTAATTTCTTGAATATGAATCTATAAATAAAAGGTGAGAATACCTATGGATATCTCCTTACCATTTTTCTCTTCAAGAATTCTCTTTATCCTGCTATAATTCCCTCATTTGTTTTCTTTTGTTTCTAAATATCTCACGGCAACATGTAATTATATTACTATCACTTTTAAGAAATGGGATTATAGTCTCATTTTGTGTAATTCTAAAATTTTCTAATGGATTATGTTAGAGTCACCAATCTATTCTTGGTTATGAGGCACAAACAGCCCACTTCAATGTGTCGAGGCAAAATAAGCTGAACAAACAGCAATGCCTGACACATAGGAGCAATGCTTGGGGAATCCAAATGTCTGCTGGCAATTGGACCTTATGATGAGGCAAGGGCTGGCATATGCTGCTCTTCTGAGCCTTTGCTGTGTCCTGGATGCATCAGCACTCTTGACTATGGGCAGCCTCAGTGCAGACATTAGCAGGCATTGGCAGGCACAGCCTTGACATTGGCAAGGCTGTGTGCAGTGGAGGCACCTTGGGGAAGCTCACTGGTGATTCAGCTGGAGGGCCCTGGAGGCCTGGCTCCTGACATTGGCACAAAGGTACAGCAGAGTTGCACACAGAGCAAATGACGGACACCGTGCTATTATGCAGGAACTCATCTCTGAGGACCAGTGAGGCATGTCCCTGCCATTCTCAGGGGAAATAGGGGAGAAACTGAGGGGAAAGTTGTTAAGTGTTCGAGAAAGCAGAGGCAGAGAATTACACTCTAGTTGATATTAAGAGTATCACTTCATTCCCCAAGAAGGATAGATACAAAAACAAAGGCTTCATCTTCATACACCTTCAAATCTCCTTTTATTCCCCATGTCTAAAATCATATCCATTTATCATCTCCTACTCTTAAATTATAATTCACTCATAAACATTTAGATTGAGTTATTATTTTACATATTTGTATAGTTTGCATAATATAATTATTTAAATGTTTGAAATGTGTTAAGTTTAGTAGTACTAATACAAACGATACAGTTTGTGTAAGATATAAATAAAATAGAATAGTTAATATAATGCATGTCAATAATAGTTCATTGTAGCAAAGCTTAAGTTCTATATATCTTTGATATTTATATGGATTACAGCATTTACTGTTGCTAAAATGATGATTGTCACAATGACAGTAGCAGCGTTTCCTTGAAGGCTTACCCACCATGCTTTAATAGTTCAATAAAAGTTTTATCTGAATCATCTCACTTCAGTTTCACGAATATAACCCTAGGAGATAGGTAGTATCACTGTTTTATGGGATGTAGTAACTTAAAAAGATGGGTGTTAATAAGCTCATTTGCACACCTGATGGGAGGAAGTAGGCCTTAATGCCATGGACTCTGCTTTTAGCACTAAAATAGTTATCACTTCTTGCTGAGACTCTGACTTTAAACCTCACGATGCTCCTATGTATTGAAGATTTGTTTCCCCTGTGTAGATCTAGTCTCATTTTGGTTTATGAAAACGCCGTGATTCCATAAGATGGTATCAAAGCTCAAATCTTTGCTGTTCTTTGTGTGCACGCTTCACCCTATTGGCTGGAGCACACAGTCGTCTGAAAATGAGTGTCTGGAACAATTTGTTTTGCTCATCTGAACCACTGTGTTTCTGAACTAATGGCTTGTTTAACTAAAATGAAATGTTCCCATGAAAAGCTTTCACTTTGAAAACACCTGGCTCTTGTTAAAGGTCACAAGTTGTGTGTCTAGGCCCCAGCTGTCAGGTCCTCAGCTATGGGAGGGTTTCAGTGACTGTTAATGAGTGAAACCATCTATGGAGAATGAACTTATGATAGTATCATGAGCGCAGGGATGAAGTTATCACATGTTCCAGAGGCATCTAGCTTCCAACCCTTTTTTAACTTCTTGATAGTTATGCAACATAGGATTATATTATTAAATAGAAGCCAGCATGTTTAATGCTTACTTATTTTTATGATTAAGTGTATATAATAATACTCCATGTGCTTATGTGTATTTCACTGCTTATGTACATTTGGGATTTTTTTGATATTGGTCCAATCAACTTTTGTCATCCAGGCTATTGTGGCTTCTTACAGCAATCCCAAGACACTAATCTACCACCAAAGCCAAACAGCAAGAATGACCCACCCGTGAGGAGATTCGCCCTTCTTCGAACTCTTATCTCAGATAAGGCCAAGAAGGAAGACGAATGAACACAGAATAAAATTTTGGAAAGTCACGACATGGCTCCAGGGAATTCTTCTTATGGAATCCATCAGGGTGAAGTCAAAGAATACTGGCCTTTCCCAGGAAAAGTTTTGTGCAACATTCTTAAGGAGTTCTTGAAGCTTGATATGTGTGGACTTAGGAAAATAGTAATCTATAACCTTTAAACTTCCTCTGTTTCTTAATATGCATAATTTATGGTTATCTTAGCATTCTTACACATCTGTACATGAGCGTTAGAGAGCAAAGTTTTATTTGTTTATTCATTTTTATTTATGTTTATCTTCTTTTAAAACCCAACACCGCAGACACCCAACACCGCAGACAGGATGAACATGTGCTCTACCACTGACTGTTGCCCTCCTCCTAAGGTGGTTACATTGTTTTTAAGTTCATAGGTTGTTGGGAGCAGTGAGAGCCCAGATCCTGAATTTCTTGTAATCCCCTGATCTGAGTGCCTACAGCTGCTCTGAGCACGAGACCTTCAGGAGTTCCTGATGGCCGGAGAGTGGTTTCTGGTGGGTTTGGCTGGGGCGTGGCTATCTCTATATAATCTGCCCCGGAACACAAAAGGGGGCATTCTTGGGGAATTCAAGGATGACCCGTGTCACTGTCTCTTTGTCTGTGTGTTTGTGTATTTTAACCTCCAGCTCCCTTGCCCGAAGCTCGGTAACTGGGTGCCAGCGCAAGAGCGCAGACTCGGGGGCGCGATGCATGGCAAAAGGTGATTAAATTACAAGAAGCCACAGAAGAATAAGAACATGTTGGTATTGGCATGTGAGGTACTGAGATGGACAAATAACTAGATAAGTTATTCATGCTTGGACAGAAGGGGGTTCTAGGAGTGGTAGTGTGTAAGCAATACCTTGTGCCAAAAGGTAAGTATAGTTGTGGACGGGATTGCTGGATCTCTTCAGGATCTCCTTTCCTTCCTGCTTATAAAACTATAGTACATTACTGACCTTTCTCGTACTGAGGTCAAGCTTCTTGTCTAAGTTTATCATGCTTCAAGAGGCAATAGGTTTACCCTGTGAAACCTGCTTTTCCTAAATCACTACTTTGAGTGAGTGAATGTAAGCCATGAGAAGCTGCAAGACACCAGAGAAGTGGTTCTCAACGTGTGGGTCTCAGCCTTCACAGGGTCGCATATCAGACATTTACATCACAATTCATAACAGTAGCAAAATTACTAGCAATAAAATACTTTCATGGTTTGGGGTCACCACAACATAAAGAACTGTATTAAAAGGTCCTAATGTTTGGAAGGTTGAGAACCACTGCTCTAGAGGACCCAGTAGATGAGGGAACAGTGTGAAGCCAAACTCTCATCCAAAAAACTCATTCAAGTCTGTGATATGAGCAAAAAAATGGATATTTTGTTGTTCTAAGAAACTGAGTGTTACATGCCAAAACTAGCAGTACTAACTGACACAGAAATATCACTATGGGTATATTTTCTATACTGTATAGTATGTACAGGTATATAATTTTTAAACACCAATTCCCACAGTGTTCTTCATTATACAGTACCAAAGAATGTCATAGGACCTTTTAGTGGCTCCCTAGTATCCCAATACCTTCTATAGGCAGATTTAAGTGTTTTGCTCATATTAAAAAACACAACAGTTTTAAATTTTGATCTGGCTTGAATTTTCATGAGTAATGGTCACGACAGGTGTGCACATGTTAAAGTTTCAGGTATTTTCATGAAACATTGTTCCTTTTAGCGCTCTTTTATTGAGCACTTTGTGATGCTGCTTTATTTGTCCTTGTTTCTCCTTCTCAAACTCTACTCACCCTCGGCTTTGTTTTTCACCAGTTACACACACACAAACACACACACACAAACACACACACAAACACACACACAAACACACACACACAAACACACATACAAACACACTCACAAACACACACACAAACACACACA
>NC_022032.1:13721844-13723170 GCF_000317375.1 Microtus ochrogaster | reverse complement strand
ACACACACAAACACACACACACACAGAGCTAGATCTTTGCCAATTATTGGTAGAATTATATTTTCTACCAATTATAACCTTGTCCTTATGGTTTCTAGCAGATTATGTGAAATTTGGAAAAGAAAGAAACACCCGTAAATTTATAATGGCCAATTTTCATTGTCAACTGGACTGGATTAAGAATCACCGAAAGACGTATTTCTGGGTGTATTTACCAGTATTGGCAGATGTTTAATTGAAGTTCTGAAGACCCTCCCTGGATGTGGATGGCATCCCAATAGGTGGCATTCCATACTGAACTAACCATCGATGCAGTATGACCAGATGCCTGGTGCTTCTGCCACCACCATCCTTTTCCTGCTATGAGTGAGTGAACCTCAAATTTGTGAGCAAATTTGCATGTTTTTCTCTTACAGTTTTGCTGGGATACACTAGAAAAGCAAATAAAATTCAGAGGCACAAATAGTAGCACTAACTTCATTCGGATAGGACTAGTTTCAGAATATGAAGAGAAGCTTATAGACTCTCCCTGGACAGGGACACTTTCCTATTTGAAAGTTTGTTTTACAAATCTGTGTTTTACATTTAGTTAGGATACAAACAGATCTTGGCTTTTAAGGAACCACATAAACTTTTCCAAAAGTTGTTTTTGGTCAGACTTTTATTTTTTAAGAACACTGACATGTGATTCCATTAATAAAGACAGTAACTCTTAATCATTTGCTTATTCTTATTTACTAACTACCTGTGTGGAAGTTCATTATAGAGTTTTAACAGTGGAAGCAGCTTCAAAGGGAGATATTAAAAGATTTACTGAGTATATCTCATAAACTATGTCTTATGGCAATGGTTTTTGCCTGTTATTTTACTGAAATTTATCTACTTATTCAAGAATGATATAAATAGTTATATGACTCCTAATAGAGCCTAATTATTTTAGAACTCTCTTCCAAAGTGATCCGTCATAGGTCTCAGCTATGGAAAGGCACCATCTTGGTTTCCAGTGTATTTATCTTTCCACCTAATCTTGTGTTATTGAATGAATAAAATTCCTGAGCACACATTTGCCGTGGGTCTGAAATTCTAAAGCAGAACTTAAGATTTTACTGTCAACTTAGCTGTGCATAATGGCAGGTAATGTATATCCTTAAGAATTTTCTGTAGCTTACCTTTGTGTTTTCATTGTTTTCTTCTGATACTGATTATATATATTTTTTTTATTGAGAAAAGGAAAAAAAACAAGTTTCCACCTCCTCCCAGCCTCCCATTTCCCTCCCCCTCCTCCCGCCCTTCCCCCCCTCCTCCCACCCTTCTCCCCCTCCTCCC
>NC_022032.1:13715234-13720384 GCF_000317375.1 Microtus ochrogaster | reverse complement strand
CCTTCAATGGAAGAATGGATGAAGAAAGTGTGGAATATCTACACATTAGAGTACTACGCTGCGGTAAAAAACAATGACTTCTCAAATTTTGCATGCAACTGATTATATTTTAATTGCTCAGGTCCCCGCTCTTTCATGAAACTTGTTCTACCTTGCTTATCTTTGATAAATATCAATGAGTAAATTATATTTTTGCAATAAAAATTATTTTCTATTAGTGCCCCAATGTTTCTTAATATATAAAGCCAAGTTGCTATTTCTTACTTATTTTTAAAGGAAGAATCGAGGAAGGTGTCTAAAAATGTCCATTATCTTCTTATTATAAAAGTATTTTAAAATGTATGATAATTATCAATCTATAAAAACTTTATGTTCATAATAATGTTGGTTATGTACATAATAGTTAGGGTTGATAAAAGTACATAATAACAGGTAGGTAGTTTTTTATTTTAATTCGTAACCACAGGGGAAGAAATTAAAACTAGTTTGTCTCACAAGTGAGTCATGCATAAACCTTTATAAAATGTAGTCAAAAAACACAGTTTTGTGAAATTAGTTTTTAATGAAAATATAGAAAATTCATATATTGCTTCCGTATCAGAAAAGCAAGTAGGAAATTAAGCTTATAATATTACAATATGAAAGAGGCAAATATAATAAAAAAGAATTACGTAGTTTGTTTTATAACATGAACTACAATTGGCCCTACAACAAGCCTACTTCTAAAGTGTATTATTGAAAGAAAAATCTCTATGTATGTTTAATTCTGTCTCCGGCAGTCAGGGTTATATTAAACATGTACTTTATGCATGTATGGTTTACAAATAAAAACAAATGTACTTACAGACAAATTAAGTGATAATCTCTAGAGCAAAGAAACTCACATGCCCAATTATGAATTTTGGAAATTCTACCCTCAATGTCCCAAAACATCACCTTTTAAAATCATCAACGTTTGCATTCTTTCTCTTACAGGTGTCCTGGGCGATGCACCAGGCAAACAGGCAAAATCCAGCAGTATGGATGATAGTGCTCACTGCATGCAGAGGAGCCAAGTTTCATAATGTGAAGATTCTACTAGACTCTCCTTGGGGAAGGGATACCTTCCTGAGCAGACATTTTTTCTCAGGTGTGTTTTGCTTTTAATTAGGGACACAGTAGATTTTCCTGGCTTTTTAGGAAAGTGTTCACCAGTCTGACGTATATTATCAGGCATGTGGCAATCTATGAGCAATGTACTCGCTTTCAATTCAATACCAAGAGGGTATCAGTTTATGTAACAAAACTTTCATGTATAATTAGGCTTTAAAAACCCTTAACATGCTCTTTAAGTTAGTCCTCACAACCACAAATGTGTACAGTATAAAATGACCTAGGCAACATCACACTGCCAGGCTCTAATGAAACCATTGCTAAAGACTAAGTGGTTTTGTTGTTGTTTAATTTTTACCACGGAGTGTTTGCTTCTGGTAAGATATCCGTATGGTCCTGATTAACAGATAGCTGCACAAAACCCTCTTGGGTGTTCTCGCTCTCTTGGTTATTGTTTTTTAACATCACCGAGTTAATGACAACTTAACATGGCGTTAGATTAGATTTATAGATTTATAGTCTTGAATTGTTTCAAAGAAAAAGAGCTTTAGGAAAAATAAAAATATTATCTGGGTGGTAGTAGTGCATGCCCTTAATCCCAGCACTTGGAAGGCAGAGGCCTATGAGTTCCATGACAGCCTGGTCTACAAAGCGAGTTCCAGGACAGCTTGGGCCATAGCACAGAAAAACCCAGTCTTGGGGAAAAACAACAATAATAACAAAAAAGAATATTTAACAATATCCCCCCTCCCAAATAATTTCTTCCAGAACATTGGTAAACCTCCTAAAATTTTATAACAAAAAGTATCAATAACAATATGTAATTGATTGTCAACAGCTATTAGTAAAGACGAAGTTTCAAAAGTCCTAGATAATAAATACCCTACCTCCCAGAGCAAGAATTGATGAGGCCTCAGTCAAAATTCCTTTGGTATTATTTAGTTTTAGCATACCCATTGTAACAATTTATATTTATGAAATAAGTTAAAATGTATCGTAAGTAATTCATTCATTGAGTATAATTTCATTCAGTTAATGTATTTCTATTTTAGCCAAGGTAATCATAGAAGTAAAAGGAAAGAATTTCTTCATTAACACATTTCCTGAAAATAAATTTCTAATTACAGGATGTCAACAAACAACAATGAACAATGACCCCATATTCTCTAGTACTATTGCCATGGAGACACTTCAAGATTAGATGTAGGAATTCTATTTTGATTGAATCACATTAAGTATTTTTTGTGGGTTCTTCAGTTTTTTTCTCCCCAATTGGACCCTCTCTTAGAATCAGTTTCTTCTTCTCCTTCTCCTTCTTCCTCTTCCTCTTCCTCTTCCCCTTCCTCTTCTTCTTCTTCTCCCCCTCTTCCTCCTCTTCCTATTCCTCTTCCTCCTCCTCCCCCTCCTCCGCTCCTGTTCCTCCTCCTCTTCCTCCTCCTCCTCCTTCTTCTTCCCTTTTTTCTTCTTTTTCTTCCATATTATGTCCCCATATCACTTAATTTCTCAGAGCAGTGATGCCATCAGAATGCTTTGAAACACTGACAGTTAATACTAGTTCAACTGATGCTAATGATACATCGGTTCCTCACCTCTGCATGAAATGGGGGAAGCTTAAGTCTTTGGTTCCTTTGTTAGAATAAAAAAGAGATCCCTGGACATATTGGGCATCAGTTAGTTTCCTATGGCTTGATGAAATACTCAAGAAGGATCTACTTAGCGAAGAAAAGGTTTATTATGGCTTACAGCTGAATGTGATGCAGTTCACTGTGGTCAGGAAACAGAAGGCGGTGAAATGCTGCTTTCTACATTTTCTAAAATCTAGAACTCTAGGTCATGGAGTAGTCATACCCATACCCAGATTGGGAACTCCTAAGCCATCTGTGGTGGCTTGAATGAGATGTCTCCCATAGGTCTCAGGAATTTGAAAACTTGGTCCCTAATTTGTGATTGTCCGGTAAGGATTAACTAACAGACGTGGCCTGTGGAAACAAATTCAGAGACTCACAGCCAAGCAGTAGGCTGAGCTCAGGAATCCTGCTGAAGATAAGGAGAAAGGATTGTAGGGGCCAAAGAGGTCAAGGTCACCACAAGGAAACCAAGAGAAACAACTCACCTGGCTCATAGGATCTCACAAATTCTGAACCAACAACCAGGGAGCTTACATGGGACTGATCTAAGCCTTCTACATATATGTGACAGTTGTGCAGCTTGGTCTTCTTGTGTTAGTCCTAAGAGTTGGAGCAGGGACTATCCCTGATGCTTTGGCTGGCTCTTGGGAACCTATTCCTCATACTAGATTGCCTTTCCCAGCCCAAACACAAGGGGAGGTGCTTAGTTTTACAGCAACTTGGTACACCATGCTTTGTTGATACGCACAGGAGGCCTACCCCTTTCTGGACAGAACCCAAGGAGGAATGGATTGAAGGGAAAGGGTGGAGGAGAAGAGGGAGAGGGAACTAGTGCAGTCAGGATATAAAACAAATAAATAAATAAAATAAAATAAAAACAAGGTGTGGCCTCTCTGAAGGAAGTGTGTAACTTGGAGGGGGCTTTGTGGTTTCAAAAGACTGATACCATTTTGAGCCAGCTTTCTTCCTCCAGTTTGAGGTTGGAGGTGTAAGCTCCTGCTCTAGTCACCTGCTGCCTTCTGCATCCAATTTGCCATGGTAGACTCTAGCCCTATGTAATGTAAAATCCAAATGAATATTCTTCGTAAGTTTCATTGATCATGATGTTTTAATGGCAATGATAGAAAGGTAACTACTATGCAAACCTATTCTAGACACACCCTCAGAGGGATTCTTGATAGGTCACAACAAGATCAGCTATCATATACCACTTTTAGTTTCAAATTGGGCTTTAAAAATTTATATTAATCTTGTTTATAGAAATGATGTTTGCAGAATAATTGACCTGATATTTAAGTGAAACAAACCAATCTTATATAGTCATTATAAGTAACAGATCAAAAGGCCTTTTATATCATAACAAGATTGGTCCAGTTAGTATTACTTTTTAATAGTAAAGTTGTTCATCTCAAAATAGAGTTGTTTTTGTTGTTGTTGTTTTTAGTAATGCATTTTATTTGGCGTGTATTTTTTTCAGAGAAATGGGCAATTAAAATCAATAGTCATTTTGAATAAATGTTTTGAGAGAATTTCTTTTCATTTACTTGTGCTTTTATAATTCTGACTTCACACTCTTTGATGTGGGCTAACATCAGTTTTCACTTTGCTGCTATGTTAAATTCTTACTATGTTAAATTCATATGCCACTAATTTTAATTCCATTCTAACCATGCTGTTTGTCTTAGCTTGCACATGTGTGCAGACTTGAAATGTTTCTATTTCATATGCTCCACAGGTTTTGCCTTTTGAAGTAGGTTTGCAAACTATAATTACCAGTGTTCATGATTCGTAGCTCAAATAAGTGATGGCTTTTCTGATATATTTGTAAGGCTGCTAATATTAATCTTCAGACTTTGTAAGTTTAAAGAGAAATGTTCTGCCATCTTTGTAGACTCCTATAATCTGTGCTGTGCAAAGCATAAGTCCTCTCATGACTCAGGTACTTTGGAAATCATCTGGTTGACCAGTTGACTATAATCATCGCAAAGACACCTTTGTCAAAATAAAAGGAAAGAAACATTTTCCCAGTCTCAGCATTTTGGTAGCTTCAATTGCACATTCTATGTTTATTTTGCCTTTCGGCTGGATCATCTCTGTCCCCACATTTTCATTTGCTTTATTTTTACTCTCTCATTTGTTTTTGCTTTTTATTTGCACCTGAGATACTAAATATATATATATATATATATATATATATATATATATATATATATAATTTTCGTTATTCCTTTTAGAGAAAAAAATTAGAATATATACATGAGATCTGTCTTGAAAGCTAACAGAAATTAATTTAGTTTTAGCATTGGTTTCTATTAAAATATATGTCTATGCTATAATCAGAAATGATTAATTTTGGAGGATAGATGAAGGATAATTTTTATCCAAATCACAATATCAATAGCTTACTTAATTTTCTTCTTAATCCTCATA
>NC_022032.1:13713279-13715086 GCF_000317375.1 Microtus ochrogaster | reverse complement strand
TAGTATCATATATATAATATAATTTTTAAAATAACATGGAAAAATAACATGATTATAAATTAATCCCTTCTGTAATAAGCATTTTGAATAAAAGTGCTGATCAGTACAGATAATATTAGGAACCTGTAAAAACAAGTTATTTAATAGTATATTTTAATAAATCATGATGCATTGCCTCTCTTTTTAATAATTTCAAAACACGGAAATAAAATATTGCCTTGCTATGTAATGCAGCATGAAAATCCAAATAAAAGCATAAAATTGGAAATTTGGCAAGAGGGTTTGAAGAAAGGAGTATAAGGGCTTACAAAATTTAAAACTCTGTAAGTGATTTTACAACACAGATGAAGAAGAATTATATTGCTGACTGGAAAAAAAGCATATTGATTTACAGGTAGGCTACTTTTGTAATTTAAAGATGCTCATGATGGCAGGTATACATCTGCTTTGAAACCTGTGGTTGAAGTTGACATTGATGAATGAGTCTATGGATGAGTGAACCTCAATTGTAAAATCTCAGGACCTGCAGGTTTTTTCACACCGTCTTCCTCTTTCTTGGGTATTGAAATCACTCTGTGCAGTTTGTTTTTGGATTGCACATCTTTGCTAAATTGAGTGATGTACCCTTTAGATGTTCTGCTGTGTACCAGGGTGATCTTACCTTCACCATCATGGAGAGCTGTCTTATTCTTGGAGTTGTGATTTAGGACATCTAGAAATTATGACGTTTTAATTTTACATCCTCATTCTTGCCTTGCCTGATTTTAAGTGTCAAGTCCATTCAGTTTTCAGATGGTTGCTTCATCTAGTTATTGCTCAGATGAAGTGGAACAAAATTTTGATTGTCTCAAAATGTAATATGAATATATTGTAGCAAACTGCAGCCTTTTTTTTAATCAACTATCATTGTTTGAGTTTTAGTGAGAGGTAGTCTTATATTGACTTATATTGACTTTATATTGTATATATAGAGTTCCTGTGGAAATTCATGTTAGTCATTAAAGACTTAGTAGTATTTGGCTACATCAACATTTAATTAGATGTAACATGTAGTTGATTTAGAGGTCACCAATAGTTTCTGTAGCTCATGAAAATATGGAGGTTGGACCAACATCAAATGTTGAACATACTTTGTTCAGAATTTCAAAGTCACTAAAAATGAAGTTATTATATATGTGCTCATAATGCACATGCCCGCCTATGACCGTACATGTGTTTTTAAAATGCAATTTAAGTATCTTTGTTGGTAAGCATAATAGTATCATAGAATGATAAAATTTCTAGTATATATTATATATAATACAATAATCATCATCATCCTTGAGGTACACATTATCATTACAGCTACAAAAATCCTCTTAATGTCTGATAATACATTCATATATATCATATTGTTTTATTCTTTTCTAAAATTAGACACTATTTGATTGGGGGATATAGTAGTACTTCATATGAAAGTTCTGACTTAAGAATTATTTTTTTTTTTCATGTTGAATCACTGATACTTTCTAGAAAAGCAGCTCTTTAAGGAGTTATTTTTTATATAAGTTCATGTGCTGGCAATGTGCAACTTTATTTTTTTACATCATATATTATGTAAGATAATTATGTAAACAGGACATGTAATATTCATTTTCAGATTTGATGTTCAGCCCACTAATTATGGACTATTGGGTATTTGATGTTATCTCTGAAGGCTGTAGGCAGAAGTCAAAGAAGAAAGATGGTTTTGATAAGCATGTGAAATAGAAATGGGCTAAAATAAGGAGCCCAGCATGCTAGTGATAAAGTTAAGCCTGCAGGCTTA
>NC_022032.1:13706668-13712980 GCF_000317375.1 Microtus ochrogaster | reverse complement strand
TTTTTTTTTATCTAGTTATTGCACATTTGTCTGCTTACCATCTGCTGGACGCTTGATGTACTGGTGAATCAGACTAGTACAGAAAATACCTCAGGATCAGATTGGTTATTGAGGAAGTCACATAATCAAGCAGATAATCAATGCATAAATGCAATAATGATAAATTGGAGTTCCGTTGTAACACAATTACCAAAGAGAATAGCCAAGGGACTTACCCGCAGAAAAATCTTTTTTTCAAGGAAGTGCCATTAGACTGAAACAGGATAATGATAAACATACAGAGTCAGAGGAGGAAAGAGATGTCCTGACAGGGAGGCAAAAGCATGGGTTAGCTTAAAGTAGAGGAAATGGCACCTGCAGAGGTAGACCAGGTGGCTGGAACTCAGCAGTAGAGAAGTATAAAAATGAAGTTAGAGAGGGAGTCCAAAGAGTAGATAGAGGCCCATCTATTTTTTTCATAGGATATGAAATATATATGTATATATATATATACATATATATTTCAAAATAAAAGAATCTATATTGCTCTTTTTTTAAGTTTGAGATTTTTATATGCCACAATAGAGGGAGACTAGATTCCTTAAAATCAATCAAGGTGTTTACACTAGAATATGTAAATGAAGCCAAGTAGCCCCTATCTCCATATTTACAGATTACAAGTGCAATGCATTGACCTGTTAGAATTAATTTAAAGAACCGGCAGAAAACTTACATTACCGTGAGGTAAATCGTGGTAAGAAATCTTTAGCAATCGTACTTCTCATCATTTAAAAATTAGTATTTAAGGAAAAAGCAACCTGACATTTAAACAGCTAAGATCTAATTGGCTACGGCCGAGATCTAATTGGATGGAAACGATACATGCAAGCCTGTGTCTCCCAGTGCTTTTCCGAGCAAGACGCTGGAAGAGCAGAATTGAATTAAAATGCCTGTCACCTAGTAGATTCCGGACAGAGGGCAGTCTTTAAGACCCAGCGACTGTATTTGTCTGAAGAGGAAATGTTGCTTTTTGACAGATGAGAGAAATCCCCTTAGTGTTGGCTGTGGGAAGGGAGAAGTGAAGTCAGTCACCTGGTGGTGAAGGCCAGTAAAACAGCAAAGCGGGAGGAAAATTGCTGTCTCCCTCTCTCTTCTCTCCCTCTTTTCTCTCTGTGGGAGTCACCTCCTATTCTCTCAACTCTTTTAGCATAACCTTCAAAGGAGAACGGTCCCTTCAGACTTTGTTAACGTCTTTTCCCCACTGAGAGAAAAACCTCTTAGCTACAAGACATTTTTTAAGTCTGTGCAGGACTTCGGGGATTCGGTTATCTTGCCAGGGAAATTGATGATTGCTAATGTCTGGGACTCACAGCGTGCTAGATTAGCTAGCAGAGTATGCCTGACGGAGGAAGGCTTTTATCACATACTCTTCTCTCCAGTTTGAACACATTTGCTTGAATTTTGCCGCATGATGCTGTCCAGGGAAGCAGCTTTTTTTCTTGGGATGCAGCAACTCGCTGGTTTCTAAGCTTATTGCAGAAGAAGAAATAATCTGATATAGTGGAATTTTTTTTTTTTTTTTTTAAAAATCCTCCTCTGCCTGATTCGACTGAGCCGTGTTGGACCGCGGTAAATATCACCTGTCCCTGAATCTTTGAAGAAGTAAAAACAAAGTGAATTACCATTAGTATTTATTTATTTATATTATTTTTTAACCGGCGGAGGCGGCGAGACCACGGAGAATGAGACTGAGAGAAGCTGCCAGGGCTTGGAGGAGGATAAAGCTGAGTTTCAGCTGGAAACTAAAAGACTAGATCGGTTCGGGGAGCAACTTGGCCGGTTCCTCTCCACTTCCTTTAGTTTCGCTCCATGGATAGATCCACGGACCTGGACATCCAGGAGCTCAAGGTACGTGGTCCTGCGGCTGCGGCGCTGGCTTTCCGCTCTGCCGCGCTAGCATCCCGGGCTCTGCTCGCGGCTTCTCGGCGTCGCTGGAGTAGTCGCCGGTCCCGCGGGACGGCGAGGGGGCATCTGGGGCGGGGTATCCCCCGGCGCAGCGCCCTCCCAGGGCCGCGGAGACGCAGGCGGCTGTCCCTTGCCCTCCCGCGCGGGGCTGCCCTCCGCGTGGTTGCTCCCGCTGGAGGCCACCCGGTGCTCTCCTCTCGGGTGACAGTGGCATCTGGACTCTAGGACCCGAGGCTCATTGGTGTCCGGACGTGGTCCGCGGAGGTGGAGGCCGCCCTATCTCTAGTCGAGGTCGCCCGCTTTCCCGGCAAAGTTGTCCGAGATGCGCGGCCACTTTGCCTCTGGTCCCCTCTCGTCGCTCTCCTGTCCCACTCCAGCCCCCGCGCGACATCGGAACAGCCTGTTTCCGTTCGCAAATTCGCAGCACAGAGGTGTTTGTGGCCACCAGTAGGCAGAGACCCTTCCTCCCACCGCCGCCCACACCATTTCTCTCTTGATGGCCATTGCCTTGGGCGCGAAGGGGTGGTAATTATTGCGGAGGGAGGGCGAGAGGAGAGACTTCGGGGTCCCCTGCTGGCCTGGCTTCACCAGCTGTACAGACAGACCTCCTAATCCTGTAACCAGGCAGAGTCTGAGGAACTGGGGAAGGGGAGACGCCTGTGGAAGCAAGTCTGGAGAAGGCGGGGCGCCCCTCCCCGCGCCCCTCCCCGCCCAGCTTCCCGGGTCCGAGACCTCCGTTTCGGTCTGTTGCTGCACTCCATGTAGTGCCTATTCTTTTGTCCCTTCCTCTTCCCAGCCCTGAAGTGGCCCCAAAGCACTTAGGTCACCAAGTTACCACTCTGCTGGTGGGTATCTCTGCAGGGCCGGTGTAAAAAGAGAGAAAGAACTTTAAAATGAACAAATCGCAAAATAGTTTAAATGTCCCGCTCACTTGTAGATGATAATGCTGAAAAGAAGAGATTCTGGAGCATTAAATAATTATATATGTACATACATACATACATACGTACATATTTATCCATCCTACTCTTCCTCCGGGCATTTTGTACACTACCATTCTTCTTGGGGGCATTTTTTTGTTAGAGATTTACGCTTTAGGACTTTGTCCAGGTAAGGGCTTTTCCGATATCCCTACCTGCTGGGGAAACCTGACCAATAGAGAGGTTTCTTAAGAAGAGTCAGGGAAATGGGTTTGCTGAAGAGGCTGGCTCAGGGCTGGGAAATCCCCTGCAGCCTGCCTTCTCCCTGTGAGTCACTAAGCGTGTGCATTGCAGTGGGTCCTCATGTCTCCTGGTGATTCCCGAGCCACATGAGGAAAGAAACTGGTAGAACTTAGAGCCCTCTGGTGACTGCCTGTGTATGTAGCTCCAGGGAGTCTGGGCTGTTTGAAGACAGCGTAGACAACACTTCAATCCAAGCTCCTGGATTCCTTGGAGGACATGAAGTGGGCAAGAGGCAGATCTAATGTTCTAGTTAAAGTTGGCAAACAAGTTTCTGTGCTTTGGCCAAGGTCACAATCAATAGACCTTGGCCTGGATGGAAAAGTCCTGTTACCTCTGTATTGTATCAAGACAGGACACATGGCCTTGTATTCGAATAGGTCACTTGCTATAGTCCCCAAACACCCTTGTATTTCAGGAGAGGGAGTAGACTTTACTTAAAAAGAACACAGGAATGTGATGTGTATAATATAAAGAGCTGGGTAGTTGCTATTTTTTAGTTTTATTTTTTGCTAACAATAAGGTATAGAACAGAGGAGAACATTTTCTTACACGATTTGAGCCATCATTCCCCATAACACCCCCTTAGGTTCCTAATGATGAATTCCCGAACACACAGACATACATTGTTAATAGAACAAAAACAGCATGCCCATTGTGAAAACTTTTGTCTGGTGTTAGTCAACGACTAACTTAAGTTTAATGCTACTATACCCAAGCTTTTGATTCTCAGAACCACGGTGTACTAGACTGTATTGCCATGGATAGAAAACTAGAAGGCAATGGTGCAAAGAGAGTGTGGATGACGACTGGGGGACAAATGAGGCATGCTGGGAGACAAGTTCTATTGAGGATGGTAAGAAGTTGTAACAGGGACATAGTTCTAAGAGGGTCAAAGCTGACAAGCAAGGCACTGCGGTCAAGCCTTACTGGGAAACAGTTGATGTATCGAGTAAATCTGTGTTGTCAGCTTTTGACCCTACCTCTGGAATATTTAACCTCTGAAAAATCATGTGGTCTGTGGTGACATCGCTTGTTGGGATGGATGGCTTTCTTACAGGAGCACCCACTGACTTGGGTTTCTCAGGTTACTTCGGTTCAAGTTATTCTATGATGGCTTTATACAAGAAAACCCCATTGCGATGAGGAGAGGGAAAAGGATTAAAATCTGAGGACACTTATTTGGGAGCAGTATTTGCTGTTTTGACTCTTTCTCTTTTAACCCGTTCATTCTAATGATAATTTTACTAAGGCAAAGCTACATAAACTTTAGTTTTGAGGATGCTTTAAAGTACTGGAAGATGTTTGCAGGCATTAGAAAAACAAAACAAATGTATGGGAATAGTATCATAATCTAATCTAGCTCACTGTTAAATCGTCAGAATTTTTAGATGCAGCTGTCAAGCTCAGGTTTTAAGAAAGGGATATTGTGTTACTCATCATCTTTATTTCAGGGTAAATTGTTTTTATGTCATTTGACAAAAATACCTATCTACATGTACATACTTATGCTATGAGTGTGGGCAATGGTATTTACTATATGTTGCGAAGCAAATAAAGTTTTCTGCCCCAACTTGAAATACTAAAGATTGGCCTCAACAATTACATATGAAATCATTGCTATCATTATCATAAATATTGCATGCACATTAAAGGATTTATTGGTGGAATAATTGAGCAAAAGTTATGCAGGTGAAGCTTGCTAATGAAGGCAAGATTATTTTCCTCTTCTGTTTTACATACATGTCACTGATGAAACAAACCAGTGGTGAAAAGGGATCCAGTTCCCAGCCGAAGAGTTGTGGTTTGTTCTTTTCCCTTTGATCTGTTTCTTTTTGAATATATAAACTTGGCTCTGGATTTTGCCTCAGTATTTGTTTTAAAGGAGAGACAACATCAAACAACCTAGAATATGGGCTGTTGCTTTGGAAATGTGGGGGTTAACAAATATTGATATTAGAAAGAGTATCGTCAGCCCTGGAATAGTTCTAGTTACAGGGTCCTGAGTGCCTCTGCATAGTTGACATGTTAATATTAATTCTGACTTGTATTGAGCTATACTGTTTCTCCCTCTCAATAAGCTTATCTTTATCACAGAACAGAGCACCACCGAGGCCCAGAGTACACATGTTAAAATATATTACACTGAAGATAATGAATAAGAATGAAGAATTTGAGCATTGAGTTTTAAGACAAATTCTATTTTCTTGTATTGACGTATAAAAATTTAAGCTTTAAAGTGCTAATGATCCATTCTTGAATAATTTGATTTTTGCTTGAGGATCAGAAAAATGAAAACCTCCAGGACTATAGTACAGTTTTACAATGATGTTTAATTTAAACTTTTATTTATTTCTTTTCAAATTCTCTTTAAGAAGAAAACTGGTTAGAAGTCAAAACAAAATTTTCTACTCTTGGAATAGCCTGAGAACAGTGCTTCTATTTTAAAATTCTTTTCTAAGGACAAAATAGTAAACTATTTAGCTTATCCTGCTATGAAGAAACCAACTTTTTAATAAGGATAATTTAATTGTTTTTGTAATATAATAAAGGTAGGCTACAGTTGCTTAATGTTATCTCTTATAATTGAGCACACTTTCGTCAGCTAAGAACTTGAAACTTGACCTATATAGGCAAGGCAAAGCCCTCCCAGAATGATACAATTAGGCCATTAGGAAAGTACTGTATGGGAAAGAAATGATTGCCTAGCAAAAACTCGCATCCATTTAAACAAGTGGTTCATTCCAAGATGCAGCAGTCTGTAACAAACACCATAGTACATTTGTCTACAGTCGCATCAAATAAGAGAGCTGGCACTTAGATGAATTCTAAAAATGATTTTTTTGTTTCATCAATAAGACACTCGGCCCAGAAAAGTGGAGCTTGCTGCAGTGTGGGAGGCTTTGCAAGAGTGTGAGTAGGTGGTATTTTTATGTTAGTCATTCCATAGTGAAAAATAGTACTCTCCAACACATGTCATATTCTTAGCAACTTGCTTTTTATATTCACACTTTTTAGTTAAGAATAAGGAAACATACATGTGAACAGTGGCTTATTTGACTTCTTTCACATCCTCAGGAGATGTAATTTCTCTTCAGTTATATCTGATTACAACTTTTTGATAAAAAGAACTAACCAGAGAGTTAGT
>NC_022032.1:13690684-13706523 GCF_000317375.1 Microtus ochrogaster | reverse complement strand
TATATATATAATTTATTGTTTAAGATTTAGTTATTTTACTACCTATACATACATCAAAACATCATGAATTATATATATATATTTCACACACATATGTTATTGTTAATTCAAAAATGAAATTTCTGAATAAGGATAGATATAGGGTATTTCAGTAAGTGGTTTGATTATTAAAGAGTAAAATTCTCCCATCTCTGTCATGCCTAGGAATTACCATTTGTTCTTTTGAATCTTTTTGTCTTTAAGTTCCTTAGTGTATATGCATGTGTGTGTGTGTATGTGTGTGTGTGTGTGTGTGTCAGGGGGTATGGCTTGTGAATTCCACGGTGAACATGTGGAGGTCTGACGTGGGATTTCCCTCTCTATGCTGTGATTACCATTGATAAATAAAGAACTGCTTTGGACCTATAGCAGAGCTATAGGGGAACAGAGCTAGGTGGGGAAAACTAAACTGAATGCTGAGAGAAAAGAGGGCGGAGTGAGAAGAAGCCATGGAGCTGCCGCCGGAGACAGACGTGTTGAAACTTTGCTAGTAGGCCACGACCTTGTGGTGATACACAGATTAATGGAGATGGGTTAAGATGTAAGAGTTAGCCAATAAGAAGCTAGAGCTAATGGGCCATGTGGTGATTTAAATAATATAGTTATTGTGTGATTATTTTGGGACTGAGCAGTCGGGAACCAACAAGCAGCCTTCCTATCAATAAAGGTCAGAGAACAACTTATAGGACTCGGTTCTACCATGTGAGTCTCAGGGATTACAATGTTGATTTAAAAAAAATCCAGAAATGCAGTTAATATAAGTGAAATAAACTTTAAGTAATATAAGTTAAACATTATTTATGGTTTAACTTTAAGGAAGAGACATACTTAGTATTGACAGAGAGAGAATTAGGAAGCAACTGCTGTTGGGAATTGTATAGTCAATTTGAGAAGTGTCCGTCAATTGCTGTCTTTAGTAAGCTCAGATCCCAAGTTTCTACTGGCTATTATAGCTTTGCTGATCTCTGGCCTTTATCAGAGATACATCAAGACTTGAAGTAGTAGTAAAAAGAATATTTCAAGATTTATGGACTCAAAATAATGGCTCTGCAAGATGGCTTAATGTTGTAAGACAATAAATCAGTGTGCATTTTTGGAGCATACCTTTTATATGATATTTAGTTACTTATTTCTCATACAGTATTGGGATTTCAGCTAAAATGCAATTCAGCAGGCTTATAGCTTTAAGGTAATAAAGAAAATGAGCATTTGCTTTACTTCAGATCTCTATGGATTTTTTGAGTATATGCATTTACAATTTGACTGATTTGATGGGCAAATGTTCATATATAAAAATTTATAAGCTTAATAGTTCAAAACTACCCATGTTTTTAAGATTATTTTTAGCCTTTGAATGTCTCAAAGTCAACGCTACTTCATTAAAAAGAGGTAGATTTTAATATGTTAATTTTAGGAGTATGTGTGTTTTTCTTTGACTGTATCCATTTTGGATGAATATTAGGAGGAAAGGGAGATTCTATATTTTCAATGAGAACAAATAGAGAATTCTAAGCTAACCAAAAAAATGATAAAAAAAGGATGAGTATTTCTCTGAAACACATCACAATCCTTCATGTTCTAAATATTAAAAAAAAACCACACACAGCAACAGCAAAACTGTGCCTTGGGAGTTGTCTTGATATATGCCTAAGTAAATTTTTGTAGGTTCGCTATAAAAATACTATAAACCATGGCCATATATTTGTGGTGTTAGATTGGTAACACAAAATGCTTCTAAGTCAAGATGAAAATTTTAAACATCTTTAAAAGTTAAATATTTCTATATCTACGCACAAAGACTCTGACTTCCAGGGTAATGGCTATCAGAGAAAGAGAGGCTAAAATGGAGACTTTGCTGTTAATTGAAATGTTCAGTCTCAATATTAGAACCCAGATATATCCAAAAGTCTCCAAGCACTCAGTTTGCATCTAGCTGCCTTGGAAGCTTTGCTTGGTCCAGTTTTGTGGTGTAGGTTGCAATGACTGTTCACACAACCAGATACAGTTCAAATCTTGGCTCAGTCACACACCAGAGGCAGCTCTGCGGGCAGGGCTCACAGACCTCCCAGTTCTCAGCTTTAGTAGGGTAGAGAATGCTAGGGTTGGGAACTGGGTTCACTGGAGTGTTTTCTTCTAATCTTTCTTACTGGTGGCTGAATAATTTCCTTAAAAGTTCATACAAAATAATTCCAGTATTTAATTAGTAAATCAGAAGTACCATTGGTTAGGACTTTTACCTATTCTGCTTGCTCTTAGTTCACAATTCAACAGAGGCACTGCCTAGAACTGGAAGATGGAAAAGCAGAAGGTAGAAACCTCATGGACATCTGCTCTCTCAATTCTCTGGTCTATGAGTCTATTGCTACCTGTACTTTTTGAAAATGACATGTTTGCATCTTCTTCAAAGAAAATTGTTTTCAAACCGATAAATGTAACATAACTGTTTCCATCATTCAAATGTTTCATTTGAACATCAAACCAGGTATATGCTATCAGCTGCTTATTTTGGGGTTTAAAACTGTAGCTCAGAAAAATGAAGTGTTCAGAATCAAATGGTTAATGAAAAATGCATTAGTGACACTGTTCTACGTCTTCTGTTTCTGAAATCTGTGCTATTGCGTTTAGTTTAAACTCCAGAGATGTTTGGAAGATGTTGCTCATGGAGTAAAGGATTTTCTCTGACATTCTTGTCTCCAATGTGAATGGTGACATTTGAGCTGCAATCAACGTGTTTACTTTTCATACAGAGTAGCTCTTCACTCTACATACCTTTAGAAAAGAAATCTTATGTTCATCCCCAATCTTTGGGCTACATTATTTTTAGTTTGACATGTAGTAGTGAAGCCCAAGAGTATGTGATAGAGGCCTAGGTATGTGAAAATGCCAATAATCTTAGTCATTGGGAGGTAGATGCAGGAGAATCAGAAGGTCAAGTCATCCTCAGCTACATGGTAAATATTAGAACAGCCAGACTACATGAAACTTTATCTGAAAAAGTTTTTTAATGATATATAATACATAATAATAAGATGATAGTTTCATAACCTTAAACAACTGTAGAAAATTAGATCCTATGTAAATTATATAAATTGATATATTTTCTCTATTATTTTATTTATCAGCTTACTACCAGTTTTAATTTTGTTAAAGACCATAAACTGAATTTGATTTGCAACAAGGGTTCTCTACCTCAGATTTTGTACATTCAGTTTGTCTTAAAATTAATACACACACACATGCAAATGTGAATTATCATGCACTTAGATATGTGTGTGTATTAATTTTATGATAAAGCAGAATTGTGAAAATGAACACTAGATGACTTAATTTACAATGAAGCTAAAGATCTCCTTAGAAATTCTTCATATTTAACACAGTTAAATACATGACTATAAAATTTTATTTCAGCTTTTGACATAATTTTTCGTTAACATTTTCACTAATTTTTAAAAAGTCATATGTAGAAACTAAAAAAGCATAGTAGCATATTGTTTCAAAAATTCATGTCTTTTATGTTCATGAGAGATCGATATTCAATAATGTTTTCTGAGGGCATTTTCTAAAACGTTTTAGTCTGAGTATTTCTAGGTCAAACAGATTGACTAAATGCATACCACACATTTTCTGTTGAAGGAGCATCACTTCTTAGATGCCTTTCCTTTCACCAGCAGTGCTGATGGTTGGCATCCTTTTGAAGAAGCTGTCCTCAAAGCAGTTCTGTGCCTGTCATTGCTATGCTTGTATGACAAGAAGTCCACACTATGAAGCTGGTATGAACTTCAGAGAAGGATGGGGAACCAGAACACATGTTTTTCTTACCCTCGTACAAGCACCCTGCTTAGTCTTTGCCTCGTCAATATTAACAATGGCTAGCAGCTGTAAACATTTTGAGTTACAGCTGAAAAAAATTAGAAGTGAAAACCTTAACACAGTGAAAGTCATAAAAGTACTGTATTCATCTTTGCTCAGGGCATGTATACTCAAACACTGGCTCACATATGATCATTTTCTAATTTTCACTTTTGTTGGTAATCTCACATCCTCCTATGGAAGAAAGGTATTATGTACCTAACAAAAAAAACGGCCTTGAAATTTTCTTGGGTAGAAACAAAAATATCAGCTTCCATGGGCAAGAGTGATCTTATGAAACATGAAATATGAAAACAAAGTCGTGAGTGGGAAAATACTTCCTCTTGGAGATTCTAGGAGTCGGCATTTACTCAGTGCCTTTCGGTGTTTTAAAAACCTCAAACCGAAGAAAAAGCTAATCCAAGAAAATAGATTGCTTACTTCAAGATTTATAGAATTGTATTTGAGCTTTCCACCTTTCCCTTAGATGTATGAGATATTTTATCTAGTCTTAAAGACAAAGTAAGTTTCACTGCTCCTAAGCAGCTGCTTGGGATTTAACATTAAGAACTGATGTTTGTCCTAAAACAACAGTGTTTAATAGCTGACTTTAATACTTTTTGCATTTACCCTAAAGGCTTATGTTTATTTCCATTTTAACAACTACAAGCATCTCAATCTAACCATTGGGCACAGAATAGAGGTTTTTTTTTTTCTAGTTGTAAATACTTTAAAGAATAAGTGCTATAAACAAATGTATACATACTTGAATTTATAGTGACTATGTGATGTGTAAGTTTTTAGTCATATAAAACATGCCGTGGTATTATACATCTCTTACAAAAGGCTTCAGCCCTCTTTTAGAAGCTACAAACTGAAGTCACAGAGGTTAAATGAGAATGCTGTGCCTATCAGGTATGCCACATGCAGGATCTCACTGTGCAATAGTTCAGGAACTTCTGAGCCTCTTTGAAAGAAAGTGAAACCTTGCATGCCCTTGGACTGACAGTCTGATCAGTAACACTGATTTTTGGGACCATTTTAATTCAAATTTATTCTGATATTAGTCACTGTTTCACTTCTCATTGCTTTCAAATTTGGCTTTTGTGAAGAATAATTGCTCATATTGCCAAATCTATGAAATTAGAAGGCTCCTCACTTTTATCTGGTGTGGAGACATTGTTTAATGAGAAGTTAAACTAAATAAGCCTGTCTAACTCAGCAATTTGTTTGTTTTCAAAGCCACTTTATAAAACTGATGTTTTGATCCATTGATTGCTCTAGGCAACAGAGACAGTTAGGTTTTATTTCATCTCATCAACTTTTTTCCGAGTTCGTAGGTGAGTCATGGTTCAAAGCGTGAACAGTTCCATGTTTGTTCTCTTAATGATAAGGCCTTTCATTAAATCATTCCTGAAGTCATGGGCATTTAATAATTATGTAATATGCAACACACAGTGGAATCAGTTGAACATATTATTTTGCCATGTGATAATGGAGCAGAGTATATTACATACACTTCCAAGGCACCTGACTTCAGAATATCTAACATTTGAATACAAGTTGTGACGACTGTGACTAAAATGGATTTCATAGACACTTCTAGTGGGTTTTGGAAACTTCTGAGAGGACAATTGGAAAAGCAGGAATGCTAAAGAAAGTTCTATAGATACTACAGAAGTAATGTATTTTACTCTGATATAAATAGACTTCTGCCATTTTCTCATCATCTGAAAACACGTTTAGACTAAGATTTCTGTCTACTATGCTTAGTGAGATAAGCTATTTACTAAATTTGTAAGCGGTAATCTTTCAATGTTATGAAATTCCTTTCCAGCATACACAGAAAAAAATCAGAATTCAAAGATTGAAAGAGCGTTTTCTACTTGTTAAGTTACTGACAAATAGTAGTTGAGTTTAAACCCAGCAAGATAATAAGCTGAAAAGTCAGTGAAAAATGACAAATGTTTACTGGAGCTTACATTTTCTCTCAAAGAGAATGATTCTAAGCAACTACAAAAACTAACAGAAGAAACATTGCTCCTATTCCACCAAACATCTTTCTCTGTTATATTCTCCTCCTTGATTTAAATGATCCAATGCATAAATTTTACACATTAAGACATATGATCCATTGTAAGATTATTGGATATAAGTCTTCGAGCTCTGGCATATACACCATTGAATTCTTTTTTTTTTCACTCTTGAATTCTTATTGAGGATCTGACAGTAGAATATTTTCAAATGTGTATGAATAATAGGGATTCTTAACGATCTGACCTGTCATTTTCAGAATCTTTTATAAAAGCCTTCCATGTTTGTTCTCTAACACTTCTGTGTTCTTGGAGTTTCTCTTTGCTCAGTTGTTTCTTCCTCCTTGCGCACTGTTGGTAGGTAATCTTGGATGACTGAAGGTAGCTCCAAAGAGATAGCAGCCAGGAAGGAATGATCAGTGTCCCAAATCTCACTTGAGCTTCTCGGTCCATGCCATGGAGTTCGGTAATCTTTTAGAAAGTTCTGTCTAGATGTGTCACTACCTTTTCAGTATAAGAACTCTGTCAGAGGTGTGTCCTGAGTACCATCCTCTAGTTTTCCATGTTTGAACACTCCCTTTAACCTCTCATTGTCTCCGATGAGACTTCTCCACAGCCCCTCATTTGTCATAGCCTCTCCTGAGAATCTCAGGATCCTGAGATCTCATAGTGTTGATGGTCACTGCAGCAAACGGAATGTACGAAAAATGAGCTTACTCTAAGGAACTGGGTCAGAATCCCTGCTAAGAGATTTATACAATCTTTTCTTCTTTTTAATTTTAAATGAGTTTACTCAAAGTAAGTTTGGACAGACTAGATTTTGGAGCACAAAGGCTGGCCCTGAGTCTTGGTAGGAAAGGATTTAGACATTTCTGGAAATGCCTGAGGGTGTTTTATAAAAGGAAGAAAAGATGATCTCTGGAAACTAGTCCTAACAGCAGCCAGTTATTAGCTTTGACAAGACTGATCAAATTGAAGTTTAAAAAAAACCCCACATATCCTTTGAATATGATTATCAATTTTTATTTACGGTTTTGATGAAATTCTTGCGTTAAACTTCACAAAGACCTAAACCTTGGCAATTTGCTTAGCTGATTTTCTATGTTTTAGGCATAATAACCAATGACCTTACCATTAAAATTATTATGCGTTTCTGAAAATTTGAGAGCTTTGTCTTCTTAAATTGGGCTAAAGATCCTTTGCCAACACAGTTAGTCAGCTAAGTCAGCAGCAAGGCTATTCTGGAAGATTGTCAGTGATTCTAGGCATTGGGTTTGATGTATGACTGACTCCAAATAAACCTGTTCTGCTAGTTCCTTATTTTATACATTTCCTTAGTAGAAGCTAGAATTTATTGTGTGTTCTATGGCAGTGGTCATGTGGCTTATTGGCATAAAGTAATATAGACGTGCATAGAACAAAGTAGAAATTCTGATGGAAGACGTATGTTAAGAACAACCTGCAATGTTCTATGAGAATGATTGGCAAGAAGGGCTAATAGCCTATCTATGATTTTCCTACTTCTTTGACTAGCCTCAAGTAGATTATGCCCAAGCTACCCACAATTCTACATTTTTACATATTCGTTTAAGAATAAGACAACAGTCCATTTCTTATCTATTTAAATTTTATTTTTTATTCTCTTTTGATAATTTGTTTTAATTCCCACACTTCAGCAAGATACAGCATAGTCAGCACAATGTTGACATTGTACTTCCTTGGGATGTTCTCAGCTCCTAAACTTCACTAAATAATTCATTTCTTCTTGATCATGAATTTCCTCTCCCTCTCTCTTATAATACTGCCTATGCACTTGCTGGAACACATTTCTCGTTTTTTTGCCAATGGATTTTCTTCTTACTGATCAATAACCTAAGGAAAATACAATTCTTTTCTTCCTTTGTATTCCTGCACATTGTACACTGCACCATACATTTTAGGTTAACTGTGGGAGACAGAGAGAATGAGAGAATAGAGAGTGAGTGAGAGAGTGGAGTCTGCTGTATAATACTTTTATAAACATTTAAAAAATGATTTTAATTTGTATGGGTGTTTTGCCTGTGCGTATATCTGTATACTATGTACCTTTAGCAATGGTGGAGGCCAGAAGAGAGTGGCATATTCCTCTGGGATTGGATTTATAATTCACCTTGAACCACATGTAGGTGTTGGAAATTAAAACCTGATCCTTTGGAAGAATAGCCAGTGCTCTTAACTGCTGAGATGTCTCTCTAGCCTTACATAATAAATATTCTTCTAAGGCATGTTAAATATGACTTTAAGAACAGCATACAGTCAATAATGTTATATGTTCTGAGTTTTCTTAAAACATGAACAGTTTCCCCCCAGCTTGTCCCATACCTGTCCATTAGGTTTATTTTCTTGCTCTTTATGAATTTTTTTAAAAAAATTTAATTACGAAATATATTTGTTAATTTTTGTTGACATTTTGGCAGTAATTGAAGGAAGACTGGAGTTTTTTATTGTGGGAAGGAATATTATTCTTTTCAGCTTGATCTTTGGTTTGCTCGTTAACTTAGTCCAACAGATGAGTTAAATGAGGCATACATAGTACCTACTGCCAATGAGTAATGATTAGTTACTTATATCCAGGCTTTTTTGAAGCTCATTACCATTGGGTGATGACACAAGAAGTTTTTGGGCTGTTGGAAAAATTTCCTCTTTGAGTTTCTGTCTTCAAGTTATGAAGTATTGTACGCCAAGACATTGTAGGAATTATTTTTGTGGCTGTGAGTTTTCTTATTGCAAAATCCCATTACATAGCAGAGTTTTAGAATTTTGTTTTGTTTTTGTAACACATGGCCTTCATTGAAATTATTTTCTAGAGTCCAAACCTGTGAGTCTGTTTTCTGAAATTAGAGACAAGCAATCCTGTTTTAGCTCAATTTTATATTAGCCACAGGCTAGGAGAATTTTAGGTATTATAAGGTGGACCCTCAGTGTTTATAAAATGGAAGTAACTCATGTGGTGGTATAGTTAGGATTATATCATACCTTGCCTTCAGAGAGAAAACAGGTTCCCCAACTAACTCAAATTTCCATAATTATTTTAGATTGGAGGGTTCTTACACTACATGCTTATTAAGATCTAGTCATTTGCAACTGAAATTGAACACCAGCAATGATCAACTTTACCTATCTTTTCTTTATGGCATCATTGCTTTTAATTGTTGGTTAAAAACCACTGCTTTTCTTTAATAGAATAATGCTTCCTTTGTAAATTATTTATACACATTCACATACAGACTAATCTGCAAAACACATACACACATATACATACACACAAGCACACATATACAAACATATACACAAACACAAATATTGGCTTTGAATTCCTGGAGAAAATACAATTGCTATCTAAAATGTTTATTCATTTTTCTAAGACCTTCTCCTCTAGTTGAGTCTGTATATTTCAGAAACTAAATGCTGAGCACTTGACTTGTTATAATAAAAATTGCCCAGAGGATTACTCCTAGGAATAGAATCACTCCTATGGCCTGAAGCTCTGATGTCTCTATATTCTCTCTCCTGTTGGTCCCGTTAGCCGCTCCAGTAGAAGACCAGCATTAAGGAAAATATGCTTGCTATTTTATGTGTCATCCTTACATTTAGTGGAAGAGAACTAGATAGCAGAAGATTGGAGTGGGACTGTGTGTATATTAGTATCAATTTATCTAAACAAACTATAAAGTGGACCAATTGTATTTTATTAGTATATATTAATTATATAAAGGGGTTAACTATGATGTTTCTATATGTGCTTATTTTGATAAAATCCATCTCCTCTCTGATTCATTTTATCTTCCCTCATTACTTTGGAAATGCCACTTTTACATATGCTAATTTCTCAAAAACTTCTAGGTTTAGCATATCATTTAGATACTGAGTCATGTGATTTCTCTCTGATTTTGATTGCTAAATATATTTTAAGGCACTTGCTTGTTATTTGGTCTCTAAGTGATCTTCAGGTCTTTCTGTATCCATTGTTACAATGATATGGCATAGACATGCAATTAAGAGACAAAAAGCTTTTGCTTATATAGTCATTTACAAACTAACCTAGATTAATTTTACAATACACTTGAATTTTTTTTTTTTGAGACAGGGTTTCTTTGTAGCTTTGGAGCCTGTCTTGCAACTAGCTCTTGTAGACCAGGCTGGCCTCAAACTCACAGAGATCTGCCTGCCAGCACTGCCTGATTAGATTAAGTTTACACTTGAAAAAATATTCATCCTGGACACCTAAAATATCTTTGAAATAGTTTGCATTTGATGAACATTTGTTGAGTTAATTACCTTGGATGAAAATACTGACCTTACTGTGTTTTCCTCCTACACAAAGTCATCATGATATCAATACAAATATGTCATACAAGTAGTTTGTATGTCCTGCACAGCTTTCTTCTCTGTTATACCTTTTGTTTCATTCAACATTCATTTAGATGAGGCTGATATGATTCAGCATTCATATCAATCAGTGACCTACTCTGGCTCCTCATAATACTGGCGCTCTTTCATAAGACACTTAATATGATATGAATAAAGACACAACATCCTGAATTAAATCCCACCACAATCTGAGAGTCATGAAAAGCAAAACATGTCCTTCCCGGATGACCATGATTGAATTTGGCATTTATTATTCTGAACCAGTAAATTATACGAGATAAACGATAGCATGGGAAAGCGGAATCTACAGCTGGAACGCCACACACAAAGCATCAGAGTCAGTGCGTTGTACTGTTAACAATCAATTTAACCTAGGTCATACAATCAAGATTGTTAGTTTGTGTTTTCTTCAAATTATATGCTTCCATGGCTCTAAAGAACTTATCAAGGCAAACTGTCTTAAATCCATAAAAGAGAAATTTATGAAAAGACATACCATGACAATAATCCATACATATGATTTTTGAGTAAAATCCATAGACTGTTAAACGCTGAAAAAATGAATTTAAGTAGTGAGCAATGACTATTATATATTATGCTGATATTCTCCTACCTAGACAAGTATCTTGTATTAAAGCATTCAATATGTGGTTATTGAGTAAAGTGTAATTTCAGCATAGGGAGTTTTAAAAACTTCTTTTAACTCATAAAGACCTTGAGAGCAAAACGAGCTGTCATCTACCCATTGACAGAGAAAAGTAACGCAGCTTTTGAGATTCCAATTATAAGGCTTCTTTATTTTTGCTCAGTTATAGAGCTACCGAGACACGAGTTCATTGCAGACTCCCCTTCTGAGCTGTGTGACTTTTGATGTGATAGTTAGCATTTCTCAATGTCATTGACTTCAAGGGTAAATTGAGACTAGCAATTATACCTTCTCCATGTAGATTAAGGGACCATAGTAAGATAGTTATTGACTATAGTCATCAATGTTTAGCACAGAACCGTCTATCCATGTATTAGTTATTATTCCATTATTATCATTAAATACTGGTCAAGAGGGCCAAGGAGGATGACTAAAACATGAAGAGGGCATAGAAAAGGTGAACACATTTCCCACAGTATATGGAGGCGGGTTCACCTGGGAAGAGAATTTGATGAACTTGCTCTGTGGGACAGAACTGGCACACAGCCACCCTGAAATATGTCCCAGGATGAGACTTCGGTCTTTGCACAGCTCTGTGGTAAGGACTAAACCCAAGTGCTTGAGTTTAGCAATATCAAATGCTCTCCAAAGGTTCTTAACTGCCTAAAGGCAGCTTTTAATTTTAAACACCAAGAAAAGTCAATCAGCTCCCACCTAACAATATGCATTGGAATGTGTTTCGCATGCATTAAAATCTCATTTCGCATCTCACCAAGTTTCACTACTTTTGTGCTCCACTAGTCTTACATTTGCTATTTTATTTATTTCTAATAGGGCACAGAATCTGCTTTACCATATATAGCTCTCAAATAATTTTTTAATATAAATTCTTTTAGAAATGCTTGTTTTTTGAGATATTTTAATTTTTTTAATTGAAAACAGGTTATTCTCACACACAACCTGACCACAGTTTCCCTTCCCTCCACTCCTCCTACCACCCCCTCCACCACCAGTCTCCCAGATCTGCTCTCCCTCCATTTCCTCTTTAGAAAAGAGCAGGCTTCCAAGAGCTAATGGCAAAGTAGGACAAAACAAGATACAAATGAGATAAGGCAACAACCCTCACTCAGACAGAGGCAACCCAATAGGAGGAAAAGAGCCCACGAGCAGGAGATATTTCAAATTTTTATGTCTTCCACAAGGAACTTAAGAAAAGTTGCATACTAAAAATAAATTTCTCAGCCCACAGAGAAAGAGAGAACTCTGAGTAAAGAAGGACCTTGTATTAAAATATTTTTATATAGCATGACAAATGAGTTATATTTTTCAGGGATTTTGCTTATTTATTTATGAATTTTTGAGACAGGCTGACCTTGAACTTACTAGGTAGCCAAAGGCAATCTTGACATCCTTTTCTTCCAGTTCCTACCTCCCAAGGTGTTTCCTCCATTCCAGCATCATAGTATTTGCTGTGTGTTTATTTACCAAATTAAAACTCATTCTGTCTGTTGGCTGTACATGTATCTTTTTGCAATTCATGGAGCCTTTGCTTCTTAAGCTTTATTGCTAACAGCTTTGCTTTGCCTATGGAGATTATGTGAGATAAGTTTATCTTTTGGTTTGCCAAGGCAGACAGATTCTGTTATATTTGCTTACATTTAAAAACTCTTAGTGGAAAATAATTCCTGAAAACAAACAAAAACTCAAAGAGATGCCCTAGGACCTGGTAGGTCTTGCTCGTTGGTCCAGTCTGAGATTTGAGACAGGAACCAAGTCTCTTTCCCTGCTTGACAGAGTTTGTATTGCTAAGTCCTGATTTTGATTATGGAACTCTAATGAAAATTATCAGTGAAATTTTAAAAATAAATGGTAATTTAGTTAGTATAATTCCCATATCTACTTTGTAGTAAATATTGCCAGCTACTACACTGATCAATTTTTCTTAACCTGCTGATTTTGTGAAAATGTAAATACAGAAGCAAGACGTGATGTCTGAAAAGTTGACAGAATCCGTCTGTGCCACTCTTCCCAACCAAATACTTTGAACTTGCTAGTAGGAATCTTTCCTGTGCAATTTCTCTTGCCTTGATTCCATATTTAGCTGTAACTGTAGCCAAAAATCTTTCTTCACCTTTATTATAGCAGGCTAGAAAAAAACAAAGCAAGAATACGTGGTTTTGTTTTCTCTCAGTTCTGCCACTCTGGCTGCTGGTAACTGTTTCCACTGCAGTTGTGACTAAGGTGAGCATATCTTGTGTCTGTACTTGTTTAAAGGTACTTGACATTCTGAAGGAATGTAACCAAATCTTTTCTATTTGTTTTTTAACGGTGAGTTGTTAAGAGCAGGGATATGTATATAATCCTCTTGATAATTATCGGGAAATTCAGTATGTTTTAAAGAATCTATATGGTTCTATCTGTTATTCTTAGCTTTGAAGTTATTTTGGAATAAACGAAATTAGCAGATAAAAGTCCATTTTCTTCAAAATGGAAATGCCCTCTTTTTCAACCACAGTAACAGAGAATGAAATCAGTTGAGAGTAAAGCATAGTAGAGTAGATGTGCTATTCCTGAGGTCTGCTGTTACATCATGCCAATCTTACCTGAACTAGCAAGGACAGAGGAGGGGCTCTGCTGACGAAAAAAAGGCTCAGGACACTGGCGAATATACTTTCTTGACTCTGAAATAGAAGAAAGGAAAATTAACGTTTCTATCACTGGATTACAGTTTGTACTATTCCATCACTCCTTTAATTTACACGGCGATGACTCAAAACTTTTCATTTAAAAAATGAGCTTCATCTATGCATTGCTAGTGAAGATATACACGGCTGTCTAATGACTGATAGACATCTGCCTTCGCACCCTCGGACTGGTCAGGATTTAGCACAGTAGTCAGTTTGCTGTAGTGAAGCTTTAGTCCTGTGTGTATTACTCATTGAAGTTTTAGTATTTAGAATACAGTAGCTTCTATTTCCTTAAAAGAAAGAAAAGCCGTCATTTTCCTTAACAAAACCAAACATGGTAATCTTCTCAGCTGTCTTCCGTCCGTTGGCCTCGGGACACCCTGATGTATTAGTTGTACAGGTGCTTCCGAAATCTGACATCCAGGCTTCTCATCAAACAATACAGCAGTCATTATAATGAATAGTTCATCAGGAATCTAATTGTTTTATTTGGGTAATGTTATTTTGGGGGGGGGCATTAATCAACTTTCTTTTGGGGGATACCTTACGAATGCATATTAATGTAAAAGAAAACACAGGCAATCTGTATAGATGTACTTTCACGAAGTCTACAGAAGCATAGCATTCACATAGCAATATTTTATGAGCAAAGGTGATGTTTGTTGTGTCTTTGATAGCCAAGAGATGCTGCAATCCACTTCAGTTAAGTAAGAGACTTGTAAACTAATTTCTTATAGTGTTTTACATATTCAGCAATCTACATTGTCATTACTTAAAGATGAAAAGAGGGACTTGTTTTGAGATTGAATGTTAAAAGATGCAAACTAACTTGCTCATTTAATTAAAGATGCCTGCAGATGAGCATGTGGGAAGAGAATCAAGCTTAACATTGAGTTTTATATGTTGTATCCTCCACCAGTTTTCATCATAGTCTCATTATCTGAAACTTCTCTTTTCCTTCTAATTGAAGGAACACCTGCTCTTCCTTTCTTATCGAGTCTGCTGTTTTCATTTGCTTGTAGCATCTCTAAAGACCGATTGCTAGATTATATCCTTAAAATTGCTCCTTCAGCAGCCTGGATGGGCAATTATCTTGGAAAGGGGAAGTGAAGTCAAAGTGTTCAAAATTCATGTCTGATGTTTCTTAAATATGACCTCTACAAGGAATATTCCTCCCTTAGGAAGATAAATTATAATATGAGCTCCTTACTATGCAGGGAGCCAGGGTGAAATTGCATAGAAAGACGTGCATGTCTGGCATGAGAAAATATTCTGGCAAAATCTAAGAAGCAATTAGGAGCTGCACAGAGGTTTTGGATTTCAAATTTAATTTTGATTAGCTAATATACTAGACATTATTTGAATGACTTATACTCACAGACACATTAAAGTTGGTTGAGTTAAAATTAAAACAGTCAAATAAAGCTCAATGGGTATTAACATCCAAAACATTTAATGAAAGAAATGGTATTGGGATTATGGAATTTCCCATAAAGCAGCTTCTGAAATGATTTAAATAACAGATAGCTTGGCTAAGGTATACGTTTTTGACACTATTATTTTTTGCACATCCTTTTATAAAAAAACAAAATAAAAATCATAATTCCCATTTGTTTTATAATAATTACTTTAGAATGTAGGAAAAAGAACTAACTACATTTGTGTTCAATTCTTCACTTGATTTACTCACTGAGGATGATTTTAATGCCAGTTTCCGTGTTTCAGTTTTCCTTTGAAAGGTAGACAATATATATGCGTCACCTGGTATCACTTGGTATGTAAAATTGGGAATGAATTCATAACTGCTAGGACTGCATGTGGAAGACCTGCCTGAAATCAAAACAACCACAATTCCATTCTGCAATGGGAAGGAGCCCAGGGAGACCCACTCCTTGCTGAGAAGCTATTGGTAATTAGTAGCTCCTGGGGGTGGGGTAAGTTTTCTTCAAAATGAAGTCTCTGAAAGGCTATCAGTGCTCCAATACAGGGCCATACAGCCAGGCATATATAACAGCGTTAAGTGGACTCAGTGGCTTTTTTTAAAGAAAAGAGAAGAAATGAAGTTAGGAAGGAGGAAGGGTGGTAGGAGAAAAAGGAGAGGAGTCAAAAGGAATGGAATAAGGGTAGATTTGAATGAAAACCCATTACATGCAGGAATGGAATAAGGGTAGATTT
>NC_022032.1:13681388-13690520 GCF_000317375.1 Microtus ochrogaster | reverse complement strand
TGAAATCAACAACAGGGAGAAACTAAAGAAAGTATAAAAGACTAAAGTGAATGTGGTAGAGCTTCCAGAAGTCAGAGGAATTAAACATGGGCATCTTTCCAAATAACACACTTGTACCAGGTGAGTTTAAAGCTGGGTTCTTCTGAGTCACAGTTTAGCTGACTCTACAAAACGAGCACACTACTTCTTTGTTAAAAACATCTAAATCTGTAATGCTTAACTAGTTTTCTTTGTCAATAAATGCTTGCTAGCCTGGGAAATTAGAAAATGTTCCTCTCCTTTTTAGTAAAGACTTCTAGTAATTATAAACTATGCATTCACTGTCTTCAGAAGATGCATAGAATAGAGAAATTATGCGGTTAATGTTATGTTAACTCTCACTTTTCATTATAGTAGTCATTTGGAAATTAATTATATATTCAAATGAGACATTTCTGTATTGTATAAAATTTATGTTTATGCAGCAATATGACAGTTAGGAATTCTTAGAAATTGAGATTTGTATTTTTATCTGTGACAGCTAATAATAACAGAGTATGGAGGAATTATAATAGAGTGTTATATAATTAGTCTTATGATAAATAATAAAGTATTTTTAGTATAAAATAATTTTTTTACAACTAGAAAAGAAATATTTTATTTGGATATATTCAAGTGTTTCTGTGGAGAAAAATCTGAATTTTTCCATAACATATGTACATGGGTTTGTGCAATTTCTTAAAGGAAATATTTTATTTGTATTTTATCTATCTTTAGTTTGTACCTTAAAACCAAAATTTCTAAAAGCTATCTAATAAGTACTCTTACCAGGCTGGCCTTGAACTCACAGAGATCTGCCTGCCTCTGCCTCCTGAGTGCTGGGATTAAAGGCCTGCACCACGACCGCCCTGCAACTTTTCCCTTTATAATCTTAAATGAGCAAAAATTGTAAGAAAATGTGCATTTATGTAGTCAATTCTGCCAATTTTTCTTAATTGATACTTTAATTTTTTGCTCTTAGTTTTACTATGTTTCATAAAATTATTTTATTATTATGATAAGCATAGACATCTCATTGATAGTGAAATGTAAAACCCTGGCAGAGTTCTATTGACTTAGAACAATTTATTGAGGTTGCTTATTTTTTATTAGTCTTTCTCTGTGTGTATGTGTCCATGTACACTCATGTGTATGTTTGAGTACACACACAGAGCCCATAAGAAGGTTGTTGGCTTCGAACTCACAGAGATGCATCTGCCTCTGCCTCCTGAGTGCTGGGATTAAAGGTGTAAATCACCCTCATCCAGACAGAACTAGTCGTTTTTTAAAAAATAGTTAAAGAAAACATATAAATAGACGAAATATTCCAGAACTCCTCCTATGAAACCAGTATTACTCTAATACCAATACTAAGTAAAGACACAACAAAAGCAACAACAAAAAACTTCACAAAACTATAGATGTATATTCCTGATTATTATAGATATAAAAATTCACTATAAAACACCAGAAAAATGGATACTGGGTCATAAAGGCCACCCACCACTTACCTTTTTGACTAATGTGTTTAGTAGCTTCGATATTCTCACATTTTAAAGGCTCAAAGGCAGCCTTACTCTCTTGTTCTATCTGCCCTCTTAAGCTTTTTATTAAGTTCATATTAGATGTTTGTGTTATTGAAGAAACCTATTAGGTGATATCTTCCTTCTAAATTTTATTCCAATTTCTATTCTTCCCTTGCATCAAAGACAAATACTTATTTCTAAAGTGCCACTCTCATTATTCCATCATAAATAAAATCTTAGCTGCCTCTAATATTGGAAAGAATTCTCTTTAGTGACTCATTAGGCTCTTTCTGATGAAAGAGCAGTCTACCGTCCTATTCTTACTTTTCTTCTCAAAAGGACCCTCTGCTCCAGTGTAATGGGATCAGTCACCACTTTCGTGAAATGCTGATGCCTCTGTTGGCATCTTTCCAAGAATCCCCTTCCTACTGCAAACAACCAAGTCAGCCAGTAGGTTGGAGTTCAATTCTGAAAAGCCTGCTATTTGAATCTTCTGTAGGAAAAAATATTTATCCCTTTTTCTTTTATTTTTCGAGACAGGGTTTCTCCGTAGCTTTTTGGTTCCTGTCCTGGAACTAGCTCTTGTAGACCTGCCACCTCTATGAATTTTAAAAGCAGCTGGGCAGTGGTGGCGCAGGCCTTTAAACCAGCACTCGAGAGGCAGAGGCAGGTGGATCTCTGTGAGTTCAAGGCCAACCTGGTCTACAAGAGCTAGTGCCAGGACAGGATCCAAAGCTACAGAGAAACCCTGTCTCGGAAAAAAAAAAATCCACAGAGGTTTTGAACTCTACTTAGTAGCTGAAATCCACATAACTATAAGATATTAATATAGTAAACTTTCTAACTTTCCAAACTTTTTCTTGTTTCTATTCTGGAGCTTCAATGTGAACTTTGAATGTGCTAAATAAATAAATAGAAATAAATAAACAAACAAATAAATGAATGAATAAAATCCGTGAGTTACAGTTTCTTCAAACTTTTCTCTAATAATCTTTAGGAACAAAAAGACATAAGGTTATCAGAAGCAGAGCAGTTTAAATGTGATATAGACAATGGTTTTGAGCGGTCATGATCTGAGAAATTAATAATCAGGGTGTCTATATTTTCACCTCTTTATGTATAATAAATACAAAGAAAAAGCAAAAATAAAATGAGAAATATATTCAATGGATAGTAGCAAATTATAGGCCCAAAGGGTTTTTTGATATTTTATTTTTTATATTTTTCAAAATTACAATTCAAGTTCCCACTCCCTCCCCCTCTTCCATTCCCTCCACCCAACCTTGCATTCCACCCCCATCCAATCCTCAGAGAGGGTAAGGCACATTGCTCTGTGGAAGGTCCAAGGCCCTCCTACCTATATCTAGGTTGAGCAAGGTATACATCCAAAGAGAATAAGTTCCCCAAAAGCCAGTATATGCAGTAGGGATAAATCCTGGTGCCACTGCCAGTGGCCCTCAGTCTCTCCCAGTCATGTAGCAATCAACAACATTCAGAGACTAGTTTGGTCCTAGTCTTGTTCCTTTCCAGTTGGGCTGGAGTGGTGAGCTCCCATTAGCTCAGTAAACTGTTTCAGTGAGTGAACCCATAATGGTCTTGACCTCTTTGCTCATATTCTCATTCCTCCCACTCTTCAACTGGACTTTGGGAGCTCAGTCTAGTGCTCTGAAATAGGTTTCTGCCTCTATTTCCATCAGTTGCTGGATGAAGGTTCTAGGGTGAAACTTAAGATATTCATCAGTTGGCTACAGGGCAAATCAAGATTGGGGTCTCCCTCTCCTCTATAGCTTATGGTCATAGCTAGGGTCATCCTTGTAGATTACTGAAAACTTATCTAGAGCCAGGTTTCTGCTAACACTATAATGGCTCCCTCAATCAATCAAGATATATCTTTCCTTGCTATCATCTCTGTCTTTCCTCCATTTCATCTATCCCATTCCCTCAAGTTTGCCTCATCCTTCCTCTTTCCCCCTCCTCTTCCCCTTCCACCATCTAAATAACCCAATTAAAAATGGAGTACGGGACTAAACAGACAGTTCTCAACAGAAGAATCTCAAATGGCCAAAAGATACTTAAGAAAATGTTCAACATCCTTAGCCATCAGGGAAATGCGAATCAAAACAACTCTGATATACCATTTTACACTTGTCAGAATGGCTAAGATCAAAAACATCAATGATAGTTTATGCTGGTGAGGATGTGGAGTAACAGAGAACACTCATCCACTGCTGGTGGGAATGCAAACTTGTACAACCACTTTGGAAATCTATATGGCGGTTTCTCAGAAAATTGGGAAACAACCTACCTCAGGATCCAGCAATACCACTCTTTGGCATATACTCAAAAGATGCTCAATCATATTACAAAGGCATTTGTTCATCTGTGTTCATAGTAGCATTATTTGTAATAACCAGAACCTAGAAACAAACTAGATGCTTCTTAACTGAATGATGGATAGAGAAAATGTGGCACATTTACACATTAGAGTACTACTCAGTGCTAAAAAACAATGACATCTTGAATTTTGCATGCAAATGGATGGAATTAGAAAACACTATCCTGAGTGAGACAACCCAGACTCAAAAAGATGAATATGGTATGTACTCACTCATAAGTGGGTACTAGCTATATACAAAGGACACTGAGCCTATAGGTCATGATCCTAGAGAAGCTAAGTAATAAGGTGAACCCAAAGAAAAACATGTATATAACTACCTGGAAGGTTGAAATAGACAATATCTCCTGACAAAACTGGGAGCATGGAGGTGAGGGAACAAGGGAGGGTGGAAGGCCAAAGGGTTTTAATAACAACATATACTTAAGTTTTGATACCAAAACTGTATATAAAGTAAATATCATTTGAATTCTGTTTCTATGGCAAATCATTATAAAATTATAGTACACTGCTTTTGCTTGTTCTTAAATCATTGTGATTTCTTGAATATTTCTTTTGATGAAAATGAAAATTATAGATCCTAAAGCATGCCTTGCATGTAATATTTCATCCTAATTATACATATTTTATGACTTTCCTGATGATTGCTCTACAGAACCTTGACACTTCAATCATTCCAACTTTTATTGTTACTATTTCCATCACTTGATAAAATAACTACATGACATATGGAGATCAAGTTCCTCTATTTAAAAAAAATCACTTGAGTTAGCAAAACCAAAACCAATCTAATAAAAGTAGCCTGTAGCATTTGCATGAAGAATCAATGTCCTTCTTGCTCTGTTGTTAAATCTTTAAAGCCAAGTTCTTGTTTTACATCAGCCCAGTGCATTTTATTTGTTCTGAGACTAATAACAATATACATTATACAACAACACTTCCATCAAGGCATTTGTAAGCTTAAGCTTAGCATTGGTATAATTGAGAAGCCAAATAAAAGTCTCTTCCCCATAGATTTTGTTTTCCCCTGTGACAACAGAAAAAAAAGGCAAAAGAATGTCTAGGAATTTTCACAACATACATTTGCTTGAACTTTGATAAAAAATACTTATAGTAAACCAATGTTATTTCAGATCATGGGATGGAGCACACAGTTCCAGGCAAGTGAAATAAAGCACAATGCCACAGGCAGGAGGATTGTTTTTCGTGGTGTGTGGGGGTTGGGGGGTAGGGGTAGCTAGGAGTTGCATTATGCCTTTGCACTAATTTGGTTAGCATTGTGAACTTGTTCAAATTATTTTAATCTTATGTTTAAATAATATAAATTCCTAGCACTCAGGACTATGTGAAAATGTCAGGATATTGGATGATTTTCGTCAAGATCGCTATTTTGTATTCAAATGATAAATGGAAGAGTCTTGTATTTGAAATTTTCCTTTACTTTAAGGATTTAGCCAAAATCTTGGACTGTGTCATTGTTATGGTTGATGATATTGCATTTTTATATTGTTGTGACATCTTTCTGGAGTTAAGGTGGACAACACTGACATCAAGAATAATTGAGCTAAGGAAAATATTCCTAATTATTTTAATTATGTGTAAAGAGAAATAATGTACCTACATTTACGAATCAAGTCTTTAGAATATAGTGCATGCAAGTGGGGTCATTTATCTTGACATGTTGGTACATCGCTCTTGGCTAATGAAGAAAGTGAGAAGTTTTGGAACAAATAATGACAGTGACTCTGCTGGGAAAATGTTTTCACTGTAACTGAATTTTCAATTATGTTAACAAAAATAAAAAAAAAAGAATACTGCAAAGGCTGGACACATCTTCCCCATGAGCTAAAGAAGGGACTATAGTTTCTTCATGAACCACTGACTCACTCCTGGCAGAAGGCCTAGACACAGGACCAAAAAGACAAACTCAGGTGACTTACAGAGGTTTGGTCATGGCCTCCAACTTGGGTTTTGCAACTGTGTGTCTTTAAACAAGTAAAGTTTCTCTAAGAACATTTCTTCACACAGAAATGATGCTGCTCTTTCTACTAGCTCACTGGGTTGTTGTGAGGACTAATTGTGATTGTAGATGATTAAATATGAAGAAATCTTGAATCACAAACAGCTGTTTGTTGGATATGTAGTTCCATTCCCTTTAAAGTGGACATAGGACCGGTACAACGATGCAGTTGCTAGGCTACCTCACAAGTTTGATTACTAGTGTTTATATCCCCAGCATCACAGTAGACATCTGCTTGTGGCCCTGTGCATTTGTGATCTCAGACACAGAGAGGTGGGAAGCTGGCTGCTATTAAGTTTCTGAAAAGCACCTGAGGAATGATACTTGAGGAGCCCTCTGGTCTCCACACAGAAGTTTATATGCATGTATTTATTCACCCACCCAAACATACCTGCACCAAAGCCCCACTCCCTCTACGTATTAATGAAATAGATTTAGTTTAGAATATTTTGGAAGTGGAGATGCCCAACTTTGTTGTTGCCAATACAGACTCAAAGGAAAATAATGTCAAGGAATTTCTACAATATCACACTTAGAAATTTGCAAATTTAGACTGTAAATTTGTTTTTAGGTTGTAATTTGTTTATGATTTTTATCCTAAGTGTTACATGTGGGTTTAGATTGGGCCTGGGGGGGAGTGTTATTGACAAGAGGAATCTGGAGTCAGCCAGTTGTGGATATGCACCTCAGCTAAGCATATTCTCTCATACGCATATTTTCTCATTTCTGAAAGATAATGATTGTTCCCTTAGTTGGGGAACTTTTAAAGAGAACTTCCATTTCTGATACAGTCTGCTCACTAACAAATTGAGTGAGCTCTGACAAGGTGGAAAGGAGTGACTACATCTGCCAGGAATGTGTTTGAAGGGGCAACTAGGGCAGCTTGAATTTGCAGGGATTTTTCACCCATCATACCATCAGGCTGTCTCTGTCACCCCTGCCACTCTTCTGGGAAATGTATGGTATCTGCTATTGGGCTTTCTGAAGCTCAGCCCTTTGCCAACTTTCTCATGCTCACAGCTAAGCTGTGAGATCCCCTCTGGTACCCTGAAGGGGGTTTCTGTCATTACAGGGAGTGAGGGGAAAAGCTGCAGAGCAGAATCCCAGGCAGAATTCTAATGAGGTTCTAACTGAATTTGTCAAATTTTTAGACCCAAGAATAAGAGCTGATTTATTTAAATCCCGGAACCTTAACAGCCCCTAACACACAGTGCATCGTTTACACCCTCAGAAGATTTGGTCCTGGAACTTAATAAAAACCCTCATGCATTTACCGAGATAGGTTATCCTATGTTGTTAAGATGTATATTTCTACAGTTGGCCATTTCAAATAAATAATTATCTTAATTAGAGAAAACAAATATAGTGATATCATGTAATCAGGAAGGCTCTATCCTTCTTTGCTACAAAGTTTCCTACTTATGTGCTGATTGGCAGTTATAGCTTCATCACGTTGGGGGTTAGCTGGTTAGAGATGAAATAGATGCATTTACAATAGTTTACAGTTTTCATTTAGTTAAACCAAGAATCACAATTTCTATTTGTTCTATAAGTTATAACAAGGTGCCCTAATCGTTATCCTTCAATAGCGGCTTAGGAGACAGTTCATGGAGATAACTGCCGTTTTCTACTGCACTATTATTGACAGGTAGAAGCAAATTAGATTTGTATGTTCTTGCCTGTAGAAGGGCACCAGCTGGTTCCTTTTTTGTTTGTAAAGAATATCTTTTAATAAGCTTTCCAAATTCCAAGCGAAATCCATAATTTCCTCCCTGCTTTCCCTGCTGGCTGGAAGTCATTATTAGTTATGACTCCAGAGTATTTCAGAGTGACAAAGATTTTGGAGAACACATGGATCATTCCAGTCTCATAAGTAATGGTGTTGTTCAACTTTATTACACAAATTTAAAAGATTAAAAAATTAAACACCAGACAGAAATAACTTCTGTATTTAATGGGGATTAAATGACTTTAATGGTTGAGGGAATTGCCTTGATGTAGGAGTGAAATGAGCTTCAGGTTTTTTGCTTTTTGTTATCACTGACATGATGGAAGTATTTAAGAAGCACATCAAGAAGAAGTAATACTGTGGCTACCATATTGAGGAAATCACTTAAGCTGATAAATTAATGGAGAGATGAGGAATGAATGAAGGAGTGAATGAATGATACAGGAGAAAAAAATCACCCCAAGTTCTGTCAAAGTACAAGAATCTTGAGTAACATTTCTAGATAACAGGGTTTCTAAAAAACAACCTAAAACCCATCAGTACCTAGTTTTAGCAGAGGGAATTCATGCGGCAAAGTTTAGACAACTCAGATATTACACTGCATAGGAGGAAACATGAGTTTCTTGTTACATTGTACTAAATGCACGTTTCAGATTGTGTCCATTGCCCACAAACACGAATCTTTCTCTTGATATCCACATATGACTCTCGGGTGATTTCTTGATAGAAAGTTACATGAGGTATAGCATATGAGTTGCATGTTCCATTAATAATGAAATTCTGTCTTGTTCCCCTCAACTATACTGGATTAACATAGTGACATAGTTGTTTCATGGTGCATTGTATAATGTGACCATCATTGTCATTATTGTTATTAAGGCATATTAAGATAGTTCCTTTTTGCTGAACTTAATGTGCCAGACTTTGTTGATTCCCCATGGGAACCCTTACCCGTTGCGAGAAGAGGATGGAAGGTGGGTTAGGGGGAGGCAAGGGGCTGTGGGAGGAGATAGGGAGAACTGCGTTTGGAATGTAAAATTCAATTAAAAAATAAAGAAAATTTTTTCTAAATCACACATCAATAACATCTAAAGAATTTTCATTCTGCTTCTTCTTGCTGTGCATTACCTTAAATATTTTTAAAATAAAATACACAATAAATTATTTTCATAATACTGCTTAAACAAAGAGCAGATTAATGTGATTTTTTAAAAAAACCTTCTGCATTAAATTTTTAACAGTATCTCATCGGATTGATAATCTAGAAACCTTTGTGGAAGTCAATATGTATATTTAGTATACATGAAACTATAAGAAACTTTCTTCCTAAAAGATTTATTTGTATTTGTCTTTTAGATGCATGTATGTCTATGTACCATGTGCATGTCTGTTGCCTATGGAGACCAGAAGAGGGAGTCAGATATCAGGACCTAGAATTATACAG
>NC_022032.1:13669747-13681245 GCF_000317375.1 Microtus ochrogaster | reverse complement strand
AGAGACTAAAACAGAGGTCTCTGTCCCCTCCAAAAGAACATACACCTCTGAATCAATTAATCAAAGCACACATGAGCTCACATAGATTGAAGCACCAAGCACAGGCCCTACATGGGTCTGTACCATGTCCTCTGTGTATATATTATAGCTATTAGCTTAGTATTTTTATTGGAATTTGACTGTGAAAATGAGTGAGTCTCTGACTCTTGTGCCAGCTCTTAGGACTCCTTTCATTTTGAGTTGCCATATCCAACTTCAGTATGATTCAATATGTTTGATTTGCTTCATCTTATTATATTTTATTTTGTCATGTTTGGTTGTTTTCTCACAGAAGACCGTTCTTTTCTAATAAGAGACAAAGGGGAGTAGACCTGGAGGGGAGCTGAGGTGAAGAGGAATTGAGAGGTATAAAGGGAGAAAAAACAATATTCAGGACATAATGTATGAGAAGAGAATCTATTTTCAATATAAAAATGAATTAAAAATAAGAAAAATTCCATTGTTAAAACTTTGACCTAAGCTTGATTAGTTTTTTCTGTTAAATATGAATCTATGTTTAAATATTTTTAATTGTGGTATATATGCTATTTTATAGTTCACTTTCTATAACACAAACACACACCATTATTACAAGTTGAATATTAACCTAAAACACTCAAACTCAGAAATTCTCCATGTATCAAATATTTTGAGCACCAAAATAATAACATGGTGACATTTTCTTATGATTCAATGGATGAAAACTTGGTTGTACTTATAAAGTGATTAACCTTTTAATGCATTACACAAAATTATTTTGTATTACATGTATGAGGTGCCTAGTAAATGTGAATTTCAGGATTTGTCTTGCAACCTTACCCTAGGACTTCTCATTACGCACATGCAAACATAGCAAAAATCTGAAAAAAAAAAAACTCAAACATTTCGGGTCTCAAGCACTTCAGTCTGCGTTCAGATTTAGAATTATATTTCTGCATTATCCATGTAAATATATTCATACATGCATATTAGTATTTATACATACATATATTTATAATCTCCTATGTAAAACAGATTAAGTAACTGAAAATTGACACTGGACTTGTTCTACTGTGTTATTCTTGTTTAAAATACAGTCACCGTAAATAGCTACTTTTGTGCCCCCCTCTTCTGGTAAGATAGTTGCCTCTGAATCTAGCAGTAGGGTGAGGTGAGTCCTGGCATTCTGTGAATGTGGGCACCCTGGCAGTTTTGGTGTATGTCTGCTTCTCACTAAGCTCTATGAAGTAACTGATGGGTTACAATAGATTCTTTTCCTGCTTCAGGTTTGCTGATTTACAGGGGAGATTTCTAACTGGGAAGATAGCAATCTTTTCTATACCATATTCTTATTTTCAGTTATATTATGTTATACTTCAGTGTGTGTTTCAAAAGATTATCAATTATGTAATGTTCTCCTTGCCACATTCTGCAGTAAAAGGTGCCCTGCATGAAGGAAGTATATGTATTTTGTTCTTTAAAAAGAAGTATTCATATCTATTCTGCAGCAGCAAATGCAGCAGGAAAGAAGTTCTGGAAAAAGAAGAAATTTTGCAATTAAAATCTACAATGCAAGCCATAACATTTTATAGGTCCCCTTTATTTGCTGAAGGTCATCACATAATTTATATAAATAATGTATAAACATTTAGTGATTTCTTTTTGGAAATAAAGCTGACTTTATTTTGACAAAAAAAATATTAAAGTGATTCATTCAGAGAGTCATGACAATGCTTAATTTGGGCTCTGCTCTCTGTTTTCTTAGAGTAATTTTCAGAACAGGACTTTTCAAAAGTAACATATCCTTGCAAGCGTGAAACACACTGTGTAGCTTGTGTAGCTGGGGTAAGTTCATCCTGCTTAGAAACTTGAGTTCCTCCATCGTAAATCATAGCTTGACTTGTGACTCCCTTTGACTAAGATTATAGCATTATTCCACTAACAAGCAGTCAGTCAAGTTTGTTCACAGAGAAGTCAAAATGCTGCACTTTGCACTGTTGAGAAGCTGCTGTCTCACCATTATGAAAAGACCTTCCTTATTCTACTAGAGCAGTGGTCCTCAACATATGGGTTGCAATCCTTCAAGGGAACATATAAGATGTTTAATTATAATTCATAAAAGTAGCAAAATTACGGTTATGAGGTAGCAATGAAATTATATTATGGTTGGGTCAGCAAAACATGAAGAAAAATGCTGTTATGAAATGGTCGCAGCATTTGGAAGATTGAGCACCACTGTATAAGAGAGAGGAAGCCGTATGGAGATGAAGTAACACTATATGTTGGAGCAGCTATCCAGAGACAATGCCAGTCCATTGTCCTGTGTTATTTGTCAGGTAGATGAAGCTACCAGAGTGAGCCCTAGCAATACTAGCAGAAAGACAACCTGTGGCCGACACAATTAAGGGAAAATAAAGTGTTAGTTGTGTATGGCTACTAAGTTTTTGGTTTTTTTTTTTTTTTTTGATTTTCGAGACAGGGTTTCTCCATAGCTTTGGTTCCTGTCCTGGAATTAGCTCTTGTAGACCAGGCTGGCCTCGAACTTACAAAGATCCTCCTGCCTCTGCCTCCCGAGTGCTGGGATTAAAGGCGTGCGCCACCACTGCCCGGCTGGCTACTAAGTTTTTGGATGCTTCATTGTATATTATATTCAACTGAACAATTATCACTTATTTTTTCATAAAAAATTGAATCTAAAATATTTGGGAAATTTCAGGACCCAAGGGTATTGCATCCATAACTCATTTGTGATGTTTTTGTAGTCTAGCTTCCGTGTACACAGTTACTCCAAGCTGATGGCACCTAAAGACATGCACATTTCAGTGGGGTATTCTTGGCACACATTCGCTTTCTTCATTTACTTTCATAATGTTGACAATTAGAGCTTCAGAACTTAAAGTGGGTTAATATTAAGTAATAAGTTATTTTAAAAGTAATTTTAAAGCTCTTTACTACACATATCTGATTATCATTTGGGGGATCTCTTGAGTTAAATGAATATATAAGAAAATTTCAAACATACATTTAAACAACATATTTCCTCTTCAGAAATTATGTTGAAGTTAAAACATAGACTCTGTAACAGTAGTGGGGTTGTTTGAAGTTCTGGCATTGAGAAAATAAAAGTGAGCCTATATTTTCAAAATCTATCATGAATGTATTGAAGAATATATTTGCTTGCATTGTATTGTGGTAATTAGAACTTTTAAATGACTTGTTATAAATTCACCTCAGCATGTGGGTGCTAAAATCTTTGAGGTGAAAAGTGAGCTGCAGCCATCAGTTCAAATGTTGCGCTTGAATTTGGACTTCAGAATAATCTTTCAGAAAGATGTTTAATTGTGTTACTGAAGAACTTCAACTGTGTTGGCACATTGACAGGATCTGAGCTCTAATCAAGCTTGCAATCTTGTCACCAAAGTGGTAAAAATATGATGCTTTATTTTAGCATTGTCAAGGAGGAAGCTGATCACAACAGCAAAGAAGATTGCAGTAGACAAAAGGAGGCATGGTTCAGAGCAAAGATGGAGAGTGAGTGTGTCAAGGGCTGAGACTGTAGACAAGAGATTCCTTTGCATCCCCAGTCGGCACAAAGGGTTTTGAAGTTGGAGGGTGAAGAAATATTAGAAATCAATCGCCTGACATTGTAGGAGTGATCACATATCCTGCATGTCATCGTCAGGATTATAGGTAACCTGGCAGGGGCACATGTATCCCGGGAAAACGTATGGGTACCTGTAAAGTGATGAGGGGGATAGCAGTTTTATTCAATTTCTCAGAATATAAATGTTCTCTGTGGTTCTGTGGTTCCTGTGCTATGAGAAGCTGATTCATGTTCTAGAGATCTCATTGCACAGTAGTAGTTTGTTAGGCTGACATAGATGGTAAGAAAGGATGGTAGGAAATTTGTTCTAAAGTCAATGATTAGTCATTTTTAAAATTACCCTTTGTATTTGTTATGAATCTATGTCATAAGCTACAGATATTTTCCAAATATAGTACTTCCTTTCTGTGGCTGAAACATACCACAAAGTTACTTCTTTAAACACTTTCAATTTATTATTTTCATCATGACTACAAATTTCTTCTGTTTCTCTAGAGGAGAATATATTCTTCTTCACCTTTTTCATCCTCCAAAGGCTATCAAGCATTCCTGAGTTCCTCTCATCCAATAAAGACAGTGTTCTCTTAATTGGTCAATCAATCAATCAATCAATCAATCAATCAATATCCTGTCTTTCATTCTCTCTTCTCTGCTTCCACCTTTATATTCTCTCCCTTTGGAATCCAGTGCTCTTCTAAATTTCTTCATTATCTTATAAGATCTCTTGTTACTACTTTTGAGTCGCTGGGATTATCCTGAATAATCTCCCCATCTGAGCATCAATAACATGAGCCAACTGTGCACTGATTTCCCAGGGAAGGTGAATCCATGCAGATTATCTGATACAGGGTTAGTCATGTTGCTGAAGGGATGTATTGTTCTACCTCTTCTACACATCATAGAATGCAGTATTGGTTTGATATTTGTTGTGGGAGCTTCTTGTAGATTGATGAACAAATGTATATTCTTCCCTGATAGGTCACCAACAGCCAACTGATAAATAGTTTATCTCTCGTCTTGCTTGATAAGTCAATGAGTTTAAGTGGATTTTCCTAGAAGAGCCTGAGAAACTTACAAACATAGATATCACTGAAAAAATTCTCCAGTTTTCCTCACAGCTGTTAACTGTCTATAAATCTTGGAGATAGTCAAGTTTCAAGAACTCTCTCCCCCAACCCCCAACAATTCTCAACTATCCTTATTCTTTTCTAAACCATAAAAGTGGGACAGCCTTATGAGAACCTCTTCTTACACTCTTTAGCTTCCATAAACACCTTGGGACAGGGCCTCATGAGCGCCTTCCCATCTCCGTGAAAGGAAGTTAATAGCACTGTTTTGTACACTTCTTCCTCAGATAATAATAACTATCAATGATGTTGACATTCTGAGGGATAACGTCCATGTCAAGCTTGTAGGAGAGCATTGCATGATAGTCTGGTGATTACCTGGTTTTCATGATGGGTTTGATGCATCAAAGGGAGTTCAGTGTGTGTATGCTCAGATAGGTGTGGGGGAGACATGTAGATACTTCCTGCAGTAACCCTCAGGGATGAAATACTAAAAGACTGTTAAGGATAAGTATTTCTGCATAAATAGTTATGCTTGTTTAAAACTCTGCTTAAGAAAGATATTTTTACATAAGGGTCAACACAGAAAACAGTAAATGTTAATGGCCCTGATTTTATTGTAGGCAAAGGGAAAATAGTTTCGTCTCATTTTACAAGTAGAGGAATATGCACTCTGCCAAGCAATATTGTTTAGAAGAATACCACTGAGAACTTTGGCCCAGTTTCCCCCCTCGTATAATGCTACCATGGGGAGATGTTGAAAATAACAATTTGAAGAGAAATAACAATTGCTTACTTTAAGTTTTTATTTTTATACAACACCTCACTATGTAGCTTTGACTGGCCTGGCATATACTATGTCAACCGGTCATGCCTGGAGCTCACACAGATCCTCTTCCTCTGCTTCATGAATGCTGGGATTAAGACATGCATCACCAGGCCCTGCCTACATTTTGTCCTTAAATGAAGTAGATCTTCCTCTGCTTAAGCAAGATTTCAGATTTCATTGGTCACATGCTGTCACCAGCAGAAAGTTTTGTCTAAACGAACTTGCTCCTGGAGACATTGACAGGACATTACTAGCCATCAAAATCTCAGCCAGATGTGGGATTGCAGAGATGTTTAATCAGTGAGAGTTTTAAGGATGTGAGCAACAGGAATGTGGCACCAGGAGCAGAGAACCCGAGTTCAAGTTCTCAGCTTGTCTGTTTGCTGCTTGAGGGCACTACAGAAATAACTGTAATATGAAACACATGGTTTTTGCTTTCTCTTTTCTTTGATGATTATTTTTGCCATCTGCAAAGTACCATTCCAGAAATCTTACTGTGTAAGTTTTTTTTTTTTAAAAAAAAAAATAAGAATTCAATGATTTTATGCAGTAAATGCTTAAAATAGTTCTTGGCACACCGGCAATACTCAGTAGATGTTCAAACAAATAGGAAACCAGCCCAAGTTTGTTAACAATGTGCACAGTGATGCTTGTGAAATATCAATTGGACTATCCTGAACCTACATAGTTCACTCTTCTGCTCTTTCCTTGACAAAGCTCTTTTCAGTGCACAGTCAAACTCTCTTCCATGTTTCTGACAACTCACGCTTTTACTGAGTGGCCTCTGTGAAAGCCATCCTAATGTCTACTCCTAGTTGCCAAGGGAAATTGAGTCTTCAAATATACCGTACTGTTGAATGCAAGGAGATTTACATGTGGGAAATCAGCTTCTCCCACCAAGCACTGTTGGGGGCCTGTTTAAGCTTCAGACAGCCATATCGCCCATTTCCACTGTCACATTCAATGCACACTGTTTAAAGGAACGGGACTCAGTGGATGAGATTAAATAAGCTTCATTAGTAGCAAAGAGTCCCAGTTCTATCACCACATAAAACATGTTCTTGGTGCAAATCTATTTATGTAGGGATTTTATTTTTGTACACCTTTGGAGAGTCCTTTTTTTCCTTCTGCATATTTACTTCTGAAAAACAAAGCAAAGCAGTTCAGCCTATTTTTATTTCTTTGGAATGACAGACCACAAGGATACAAAACCGAGCAGAATTTCCTCAAAGCAGCTCAAAAATCTCTCTGAAGTTAACTGCAAGAGAGCAGAAGATTTGAATAGAATTGATAATTTTAGAAACTATAGAAGTCCCAAATAAGAGAGCGTCATGGAACTTCCTGGTTGTGTGGCTGATTTATTTTGTATTCAGTCTGTTGATTTGCTGAGCAGCGGTGCCAGTAACCATTAGGCATTGATTCTGAGATGTGGATTTCCAAATACTGAAAAAAAAAAAAATCTGGAGATTCAAATTTCAATGTTGCAAAATAGAGTAAGGGAGGCAAATTTTCAATAGATGCTTACTCAGGATGACTTGAAGATATGTAAATGGAATGGTGCCAATCTTCTTTTCTAGATCTCTCTCTAGCATATTAGGTTTACTGAAACATGCCAGGATTTCCAAAGTTGATTTAGCATTCAGATATATTTAAAGATCCATTAGTATTCACTTGCAATCTTCTTCCCACGTTGTTCACCAAAACATGATTTTAAAGTACTAAAGTTGTATTCCTCTCAGCTTCAGAAACTTTGACTAGCTAAAGGTATGAGAGGGTGTCTCCAAGGCAACTGTCTATATGAGTACAGGGATTTGGGAGCAGCTTTTACAGAGAAGTAGTTTGTGAGCCAATATTCCTTTAAAGTTGCTCTGTTTTGGAGGGGAGGTTACGGTGGCATAGCAAAGACCAGAGTAATATAATAATAGACACTTCCATCAAATTCCTCTCTTATAGATTCCTTTATTATCTATCTATTATTATAAAATTCTGAGTACTGTATAGACATTAACTACTTAATGACCTTCACAACTCTTTGTTGCTAATTTTGCTGTTATTTATTTTATGAAAGAACTGTGCCAATTTGTCCATCCAAGGCTCTCTCTAACTCAAACTGAACTTTACATTTAGTAAATGTAAAGACTTAAACATCAGTCTTGGAGTGTAGGGAGATAGAAAAATATTTCCTCTGCTTCATGTTTTAATCTTTATTAATTTATAGTCATCTTGTATAATTAAATGGATAATTTTGATGCTGTCATAAATTTTAAAAAGGCTCTAGTCCTATTTGCAAATACAATGACATTTTTCAAGTACTGTTATTCTAAGAATATTCTTTGTACACAAACCTCACTTTCTATACATAACAATCCTATTAGGCCCTTTCTAAACATGGTGATTTTGCATTTTGGATTATTTGTTTTCTTTAAATCACAAGTACCCTACTTTCATATGATGGTCAGTTGATAGTTTGATGATAACAGTGAATTTACAGAAACACTCTCTAGTAAAAGTTTGAATTCTAGCATCTGTGGTTTAAAATAATAATGTTTTGTTTAAAACATCAAAATCCTTAACTGAAGTTGCTTTCAAGGTTAAATACAATTTACATTTTCAAGTTTATAGTTGAGTTCAAATCCCTTAAGTAGTGACTTGGTCACACATATTTTCCACATCATTTGTTATGCTTAGTTTACCTGCCTTGGTTAGATGTTCTTTAGAATATGAAATGAGTACCAAATATTTTCTTTTGGAGATGAAATGAAATTCTTTAAGCACTAGATCACATTTTTTTTTATTTTCTCATGTGTGCACAGTTAATTTATTTAAATGTATATTTTTATAGTTCAAAGGATGAGTTTGGGGTGTATAGAGTTTATTGGGAGGGTAGGGAGAAGAGAAAGAGAGGAGGAGAGGGAAGGTAGCGGAAGAGAGAGACATAGATCTACCTGTTTAGAAGAGAGAGAGAAACTGGGGGTGGACGGAGCTTGTTTCTTAAAGGTACAGGAGATCAATCGATGAGTTTTGTGGCCATAATTATCCTGGACCAATAAATTCATAAATTTTAAATTATTATTCTTACACTCACTGTAAAGTTAAAATATTTGACTTGGTATAATTATTGTTATATTGAAGTATATATGGAAGTTTAATTTTCTTCTTGAGTTAAATAAAATAACACTAAAATAAATAATACAATAGGAATCAGATTAGATCAGTAGAATAAATCCATACATACTATACTCTTTTGGAAAACTAGTGGCACTGGAATCTCCCTGGAATCTATGAGGATGACCTTAGTGAAGATCCCTAGTAATGGGCGATACAGAGCCTTAACTGGCAACCTCCTCTAACCAGGCAAGACTTCCAGGGGTGGGACTAAATCACAAACCCAGCCACAAAACCTTCAACCTACAATTTGTCCTGCCTACAAGATGGGATCAAAGTGGTACAGAACTTGTGTGAGTGGCCAAGCAATTACTGGTCCAGCTTGAGACCCATGGCATAAGAGGGAACCCATGCCTGACACTACCTGGATGCCCAGAAACCAGAGACTGGATAACCTGGGATACAGTCAAGTGAAACTGGAGAAAAAGAGTCAATGAATATTCCTAGTAATATTCTGCTCTACTCAAAGACCAGAGACTAACTTAATCATCATCAGAGAGACTTAATCCAGCAACTGATGGGAACAGATGTAGAGACCCACAGCTAAACACTTGATGAAGCTCAGGGAATCCCATGGAAGTGGGGAGAGGAAGGAGCCAGAGGGGTTGAGGATACAACAAGAACATGGCCCACAGAACACTCTGAAGTTGGAGTTACCTGTGGCCTTAACCGGCTGAAGCAAAGGAATAAATAAGCAAAGGAGAAAGAACTTTCCTGCTGGTGATATGATGGTGGGAGTAGACAATGAGAGCACAGATGGGATTTCGAATAGACACCGGGTCAAAGGGCTTGGTTTGTGCAGAGTTGGGTGGGAAGTTCCCTTGTGATGCTTCCATGTTTAGGAAGAGTGTCGGGGAATGAAGGTAGGTTTGTAGGTGAGCTAGGAGATCGTTGAAACTAGGTTGTCATGAACCTGAATGCCAAGTAGGTGGGGCACAGGAGGCCAGAGAAAGGCAAGCTGGAGATGAACTAAAGAACATCCTGAAGATGTTAAGATGTTTCACTGCGGAAAGCTCATGAGGTTCTCCTGAAGCCTTCTAACAAGAGGAGTGCACGGTTATGAGTCCATAATGAGAGCTTTAGCTTTGGTGATGTGGGTGTCAGTGAATCATTTTCAAAGAAAGGTTTCCCTTCAGAACATGAGAATAAAAAGTTTGAAGGAGGCTTTTCTTGGGGGAAAACCATTCTCTCAACAAGTCATGAGTCCTATGTAAATGTTCCTTGCCTTTGTGAACTGAGCCTATTAATCTAATAAACAAATAACAGTCCTTGCTTAGACCCTCATCAAATTTTTGCTCTTAGTTCTAGTTGCTCCCTCACAATATTTTCAAACGCAACTTAATTTTCTTTTCCATGCAAGCAAGAATGTCTTCTGTATAGACCTCCTCTACAGAAAAATGTCCTGGTTTAAAGTAATGAAAAACAATAGCAACTCCTTAAGCCTCTTTTAATCACCAGTTATTATATTATTTTCATGTGCTGTGCTGCCAACCATTTTCTGAGAGATCGATTCATGGATTCATGATAACTCGTGATTATTCTAGTGACTAGGGTATAGAATGTAAAGGAGGTCTGTTGTGGTGGATAAACATTAGTCCATTACCTGGGGCTTCTTCCAGAGTTTTCCAAGTTAATACTTCATGACGTATCGTGACAATGCATATTCTACAGGAAGCAAGAAAACGGAGATAAGATCACAGAGTGAATGGTTGCTATTCATGTGAGAATGGCAGATTGGAAAACTCCAGCACCTTAATTGTTTATACGCAAATAAATTCTGTTAAGTACAAATGACTCTTATCTGTTTCTTTAAACAAGCACAACAGGACTTTTCCTTGAAGACTGTTTCTCATATTTAAAGCTGTTCTTTGTAGGGAATGCTAAATGAGTCACACCAATGAGCAAAACAAAGCAGAATGATTCTCACATACTTTGTGACTACCACGTGGGAAAAAGGAAGACAACAGTTTTTCCGTAGTGAAATTAATTTATTTCTTCAATTGTCATCTGACAATTCTGTGTTCATATCTAGCTAACTTAGATCTATAGATATACCAAGGAGGACATTGTAAAATATGTTAGAGACTATATCTCTACAGGGCAATCCTCTGTTAGTAGATGCCTAGGAACTGACTCAGTTTAAAAGCTCACAGCTATAGAGAAACAGGCATGCTTTGCTGGTGGCAGACGTGTTCTCAAAATCTTTCCTTGATTTATTTTATTGAAATATGTGCAGATTGTTTTTTCATTTAAATTCCATGTTGATGAATTACTTTGTAGAAATATGCTGAAGTCAAATAATCTTTAATACTTAAATATATTGGAAAAAATCTTATTACTGTGTGAATTTGTTCTTTCTTACTGTTACAACGTTTAAAATGGGATTCAGTCTCCGTGTGGTGTTGAAACACACCTTTAATCTTTTAACTTGGGAGGCAGAGGCAGGCAGATCTTCATGAGTTCGATGCCAGCCTGGTCTGCTACAGCTAGTTCCAGGATAGGTTCCAAAGCTACAGAGAAACCTTGTCTCAAAAACCCCAAAAGCAAGCAAACAAGCAAATAATAACAACAACAAGAACTAAAACCAAACCAAACAAACAAAAAAAGAGATTTAGTTGTGCTTGAATGCTTGAATGTCCTTATTGTTTTCGTATATTATGCTTGGGAACCCCCACTTAAACTGTAGCTGGGAAGTGAGAGAGGATGGGCCTATAATTCCTTTAGGGAAGCAAAAGGAGCATGCTGCCCTGTGAGTCAGGACTCCTCTTAGGCCCCATCCGTTAGTCTGCATTACCTCACAACACTGCCAAGCTTA
>NC_022032.1:13659794-13669317 GCF_000317375.1 Microtus ochrogaster | reverse complement strand
ATCCCTCCAAAAAGAATGGGCTCCCAAAAGCCAGTTCAATCACTCAGGATAAATCTTGGCCCCACTGCCATTGGCTGCAAAGACGACCCTCCCCCACACATCTGTCACTCACATTTAGAGGGCTTTAGTTTGGTCATATGGAGGTGCCCCCCCATGTTAGTCCAGAGTGAGCTCACTTAGGACCACTCTTAAATGGGTCTCTCATCATGGTCTTTTTCTTTTCCTTTTGAATAAGAAAAGGAATTTAACACTCTAGCAATGTTCCAAATTGAAACTTGAATTTCTCTATGCAAAACATTTCCTAAGATAATAATGATCTTGTTAGACATGTCATGTGACTAAATCCAAAAAATCCCCAAACATCTACAGATTGCAAGGCAGCCATTGTAGTTCTCCTCATTCTAAATGCTTATTTATTTAAATAATGTAAATGATCTCCAATGCTATATACCATATGGAAGAAAATTAATTGCTCAAAAAGAAAATTCAAGTATAGAACCCATCACTATAGAAAAAGTAACTAAATGTTTTTCCAATATTTTCTCTCCTCTTCATTTATTATAGCAGTTTGATCTTGTTCAATGACAAACCATCTAAAAATTAAGTTTTGTGAGGCTGGAGAGATGGCTTAGGAGGTAGGAGCACCTGTTGCTTTCCAAGTGGACTCAGGTTTGATTTCCTGAACTCATATGGAAGTTCATAGTATTCTGTACCTCCAGTTCCAGGGAACCTGACATTCTGATCTAGTTTGCATGGTGAACAGGCATTCATGTGGTGCAAGATACCCATGCAGACAACTCTCATATATACTTAAAGCAAATATACATACATACATAATACATACATACATACATACATACATACAATTAAAATATAAAGAATTGATTCCTCATTTTTTGTGAAGGGAATGCCAGGGATCTTCATGCCATGTTTTCAACCACAGGATATTAGCTGACATGGAAAGATGATAGTAGTATGAAGACATGCCCTCTCTTACTCTCTTTCCATCCTTTAAAGGTATATGCATCTTAAACCATAACTGTAAGACTGGGTTGAGGCTGGAAAAACAAAAATGAAAGCATCAAAATGCAAAGATATTTAATCCCAATCAAACAATTTGCCTGTAGACTATTAGTTAGAAGAGAAGCACGGTTTTCTCTGAAAAAAAACAAATTAAAAGCTAAACTGTATCTTTTTTTGATTACCTTTGTAAGCATGCATTTTACACAGGAAATTACTGTAAATATTTTCCAAGTTAAAAATCTGAAGGATAGGTTATTTTATATTCTAAATCATAGTACATAAATCTGAGCATGCAATTACACTGCTATGTGATAATCACAATAATAATGCATATCAGTCCCACAGCACTTGCTGCAATGGTCATAGGAGATATATATTGTACTGTCCAGTATGACAGCCACTAGCCTATGTAATGGGGTTTATGTGACTAAGGAACTGGAGTTCTAACTTTAAGTAATTTAGATGTCATTTTGTCACATGGCTCACAACTATAATGTTGGACTGCACAATTGGAAGCAAAGGAAGACATGGGACTCAGATATTAGAATGCCTTGTGCAGCATCAGCACCACAATTTTGAGCCTCTTTTCTATCACTGGTACTGCATTTACCTTCTTTTGGCTTTCTTCCACACTTATTATCCTTTGAGAATCAATAGCAAACTATCTATCTGATTGTCTGTCCATCTATCTGTCTGTCTGTCTGTCTATCATCTATCTATCTGTCTATCTATCTATCTATCTATCTATCTATCTATCTATCTATCTATCTATTTTACCTGTCATCTGTCAACTATCTAGAGATAGGTATATAGAGACATGTCATATAGATATCAATATCAAGAAATACAGATGTAAATTATTAATAAAATCTCTTTAAAGTCAATAGGTACATAACAGGAGTACTTTAAAAGTAGGAGCCTATATATAATTAATGTTAGATAGTATGATAGTCACCTAATGATTATTGAAAACCTTTTCATAAACCAAGTAAAATTTTTCTGAAAAACAAATATCCCTCGACATGCAGACTTCAAGCCCAGCGTTTCTTCCGAATTCTTTCTCCTCATTATGTAGTGCTCACATGAAGAACTTTGTTTCAGAGAATTAATGAGGTTTACCTAGTCTTTAATTAAAATGTTATTGTGATCCTACTGACTGCTCTGAGGAGCTGGGTGACTTTTACATCCTCATGGGAATAAAGGGTTAGCCTCTTTGGAAGGGCATTTGACAAAAAATTGTCCTTTGGCTCTCCAATTTTAGTTTTCACTTGCTGCTCAGGGTCTAGGCAGGAAACAGATGGTACACTTAGCTAGAATTTTGATGAGATCTTAGCAAAGGGACTCTTTAAAGGGAATCAACAAGGAATGTTGAAACAGACAAAGATTAGAAACAGCTGGAAACCATTACAAGGCTGAAATGGAGAGGAAGAATCAACATCACTTATCATTACCAAAAACCTGGAGTAGACTGGACAGATGATGGCAGCGTCTAGAACACCAAAACAAGAAGGTGGTGGGTGAAGAGGAAGCAGTTTCGTCTTCCCTCCTACTGGCTCCTTCTGCTGACTCCCATGGCCTGAGTCTACTGAATCAAAGTACAGGAGACCTGGGGTGAGTGGATGGCAGGAGGGATAAGACGGTCACTGTAGACATGAAGCAGGATTACAGAGTTCAGGAAAGCAACGGGAAACAGAGGGTAAACTGGCATAATTCCTATTCGGTCCAGCTCTCTAAATTGAAACACTTCACTAAAGAATTTTATTCCTCAAAATGGAATGCCGTGTGTTAGGGGAAATGTAGATGTACCTGTTTTAGTTTTCCCAATACTAAATAATAATGTTTTTATTATTTTTTATCTTGGGTATTTGCTTAACTTTTTATGTAATTGTATTTTCTAATTTGCTAGGTCTCATGAAAATGTTTTCATTTCCTACCTAAAGTCTATATAAAAGTGGTTCTCAACCTTCCTAATGCTGTGACCCTTTAACACAGTTCTTATGCTGAGGTTATCTCCAACCATAAAATTATTTTTGTTGCTACTTCATAACTGTAATTTTGCTAGTGCTATGAACTGTAATGCAAATTTCTCATATGCAGAATAGGTGATATGTGACCCCTGTGAAAGGGTCATTTGGCCCAAAAGGAGATGCAATCTAGAGTTTGAGAAGCACTGCTCTGTAACAAATGCATATAAAACAAATTACTGTGAAAAAAAAAACAAAACAAATTACTGTGTTATGTTTCATGGAATGATGAAGAGTTTAGAATCGTAATTCTCTTTCAAAAGCAAGCATGATAAAGAGAATCAAGCACTTTAACTGTTCGTCAAAGAATATAGCAGGTTTTAATTGAAATAAATTGAAATTGTTGTGCAAGATGAAAAATAGATATATATGTGTGTATATGTGATATATATGGAAATTGACTAATATTCACCCTATTTTTAAGTACCCAGTAAATAAGCCCTTCTTCATTTAGATTAAAAATTCTGAGGAAGAAAAATAATCAAGATGCTATCTATATACAATTTAATCCCAAGATTTCATAAGAAATATTTATTGCAAAGAATAACACAGATATTAATAACTGTTTGGTTTTTTTTCAAATGGAAACCTAAATAATACACTATAAAATTTCTTTGGTTTAATCTCAGTCCACTTGACTTTCATGTCTAAATTGAGTCCTTTAATGATTAACATTAAAAATGATCCAAAAAACTTCATGAAGTCAGAGTTGGCTCTGAGTTTTGACGGTTTTGTACATTATATTTTATAATGTCAATTTCTAATGTCTCTTTCAGCATGTTTCTTTAATTATATAAATGTACCAGGATGGCCAAGATCCTTTGTTTCTGTGACTCTTCAAGACCTGGCCAAGCTCCTTCCAAGGGAGTAATCCTTGGATACCCTTCCCAATTTGAGAGTTAAGAGTCTCCCGATAATTGTAATTAACTTGCTTCTCTCAGATACTTCTCACATGCATTGTGATGCTCAACACACGCCTAATCTCAGCAATAAAAAAGCCAGTTCATACACTGACCGTGCTTCTTAGTGAACCCTGTTGTTGATCGAATTATGAGTGGCAACAACAGGAAGAGAAATGGAGGGTATTTCCCACACATGGCTAAACACCTGTGATCTATAAGTGAGGTACATACTACTGGTTATACTTGATGGTGAATAAAATATCAAGATGGGAGTCCTATGTTGAGACTAGGTGTTCCATTAATCTCATATGACTGAAATGATTACGTTTTGCATTTTAAGGAGTGTGTTCAAAACGGGGGGATATGGAAATGTGCTATGCTGTGGATTCCATGCTTTCCATTGAGAATTTGTTTTGAATGAGCTGTATTGAAAGGACATCATTTGCAGTTTGAAACAATAAAAACATTAGAATAAACCATCAAGAGAGTGGAAACAGGAAAAAATATATTTTTGATTTTTCTTCCTATAACCTAAAGATTTTTGTTTATTTCTCACTTTATGGGGTTAAGAAATATACTCAAACACAAACACATACATATATGGCTATCAACCTCATATAACAACTAGTTAATATTATTCATGTCTGAGTAACTATTGAAGATTATTTTTTTAAAAAATATTTTCCCAGCATCTTAAAAATTTTATTGTGGCATGTAAAAATGTGATGGATCAACAATATGACTTTAGGCAAAGTTGAACAGTAGAATCTATAGTGAAAAAAGTATTAAAAATTAATGCATCTCAGAAATTAATGCATCTCAGTTGGGAGTACTTGCCTCATAAGAGGGTAATCGTGGACTTGATCCCTAGTACCTCATAACGTAGGCATGGTGGCACATTCCTATAACCCAGTATTCAGAGGTGGAACAGCAGGAGGATCAGAAGTTTATGATGTCCTCAGCTATTTGAGTTCAAGGTCAGCCTGAATTTCAGTAATTTACTACATCAATTTGCTAACATAATGGAAATTACTTCAATAGTTTTGTATATTTTTAGTAGCAAGTTTAAAAGCTAAAGCAAAATTTATTGATGCACCTATTCTGATGATAAGATGTGGAACATAACCTTTCTGTATAAAGACTTTAGTTGATCTTATGAACATTGATACTATCTTACTTGGGCATCCAAGTTCTTGTATACACTTTATTTTAGACTTCAGGTATTTGTGTCATATTTTCACTTTGAACTATTGTTGAATGAAAAGGAATTATAATTATAAAGGCTAGATAATTGGTGATATTTAAGGCATAGAGTGATGATAATGATTTAATAACTTTTTCTATTTTGTGTAGTAACTATTTAAAATTAAATACATATAATGTTTCACTATTCAGCAGACAAATTGGGGTATGTATATATACAAAATGGGAGTTTTGGATTGAAATGAAATTATGATGATAACAATGTCCCATTAAAATTTATAAAATTTGTAGGCATTTTTTGACTTTTTGCCAAGTGACATAATTTTTTTCAAGGCTAATAATGTTAATCTAGGGAAGTTAATAGTGCTGTGTGAATGTGAACTTATCTCTTACCTTTATTTGTGTACAATTCTTTTGCCATTTAGCTTAGTATTAAATATAGGTTATGTTTTGCTATCCTGTCTTGTTCTCTTTTCTAACTTAGTATTTGCATATCCGTTAAATTTGTGATCACTCTTATCTTCAGATCAGAGTGACTGTTGCTTTTGTTGAACTGAATTTACATAAAACAGAGCAAAAAATAAAAGAGCTGATGGAGGATAATTTTCAGTCTAAGTAGTTCAGCACATTTCTGGACTTCAAAGCACATAATACTGCAAATAATATTCCATAAAGGGCTTATCAGGTCAGCACATCACCATGCTAACATAATTGAAATTCCTACAAAAGCGTTACATGTCTGCAGTAGCTGGTGTCAAAGCTAAAACAGAGTCCTTTCATGTGCCTGTGTTGACCATTGCTTTCTGCACGTTGGAATCTCTTAATGATATTGGGAAACTCTGCAACATATCCATCTAGTAACAGCATGATTTCAGTTCTGTTGGTCTAGAGAATGGCGTATTTTCCGTGTGATCACCATCAGCGCTGGCTTTCTAGCAACGGTTTGTATAAATACGCGACTGCCTACCGGAAGAATAATAGAGATCTGGAAAAGGGAATTGCTTTATGTCGTGAAAAATGTGTGATGCCTATCCAGCCCACTGCTGAGTGGGTATAGGAATACCAGTGGCTGCCCATGTGATCTGAACCCCAACAGTGTGGCTGTTCTGAAGTTCACAGGGCTACTGTATGGGGCACACACTGTTTGTGTTTGCTTTTGACTTTGTCACATGTTGTTAGAAGAGTTCTCTCCTCTTAGCCTTGCTAATGATCCTGTTAGGTGCTTTCTAAATCTGTTTTTATTTCACCACCCCTACTTGATTTCTTGTCATTCTCCTCTGATTAAATTGCAGAATTACACTGTTGAGGCTGTCACTTCTTTTTCCCCTTAGGGTGACACCAAAACACTACTCATGTTCTCCTTCAGTCATAAATTACTTCACAAAGCAATGGCTGTGTACATACTTCCAGCCATTTAAGACCTGGAATAATGCATTTCTCAGCTTGAATTGCAGGCTGTTCATATTCCCGAAACGATGACAATTACTTGTCATATTTGGTTTCTTGGCTTATAGCTATCAGAGCATCTAGAAATCTGAGAACCTTTTAGTGCTTACTTTGGGGAGATTGCTTATAAGATATCAAAACTGAAGTTCTGTGGTCTAATAACAGAAGCATAAAATGACTCTGGTCTTTTCTCCCACACCTCTTTTTTTTTTTAATTGTGTTTTCTCTTGAAGGGAATGAGTTAGGGAAAGAGGTTTAATGGAGAGAGAATGTTTTTGTTCATCCATATTTCTTTTTTTTTCTATTAGAACCAAATCAGTTGAGGTTTTCTTTCATTATTTTATTGTTAGGTCACTATCAAATTAGTAATAAAAATACCTTAAAAGATAATTGCTATTATTTATACCTTATATTTCAAGAGTATTAGAGTATATCTCAAGACAGTTGAAATTTATTATTTGAAGTTCTTTTGTTTCTGAATTCTTGTCCCTAGCAAAACAAAGCAAACTATTCTTCCCATATTTATGTCCATAGATCTAATTTGTAGTTTATCAATATAGTACATAAGCATGCAAGCAGAAAGGTAGTATCGGTATCCCAGTGTAGTCAAATATCAAAGTCACATACAATTTTCCTATATTTTTTAACACAACTTTAAGTCCACATCTAGCACTGATATGTTATTTTACACTTAAAAACTCATACTGGATTTTTGGATGTAGAGGTTTTTTTATATATTTAAGTAAAATATATAGTTTCTAGAACATTTATGTCTCTTCCTCATTTTTTCCCCTTTCGTGTCTTGCCCTCAGTTAAACATTAAAATTATAGTGGTTTTTCTGGCCATCAGCTCAAGCCATTATGTATTGAAGTGACTGTAGAGGATGCCCTGGAGGGGCAGGAGAAAGGAAAAGTGCTTGAATATATTCCACAGTAAGCTAAAGAGATCCCCTAGGCTCCTTATTATGAAGGTAAATGCTCAGATTTGGTGGTTGGGAGTGCAGAAGAGAGTGGTTGGAAGGAACATGGAGAAAGCTAGGACCTCAAGCTCAGTGCCTGAGTGGAGCTCTGAGAAGTAGGGGGGGGGGTACCTCAAGCTGTAGCCAATACATGGCGAAGCTGAATTTGAGGATTGAAATACATGGTTTCACAGATCCCATAAGTATATATACAGAGGATAGGAACCTCCACACCTGAAAGGTTTGCAAAGGCTGCTATTACAGTGTCTCGGAAAATAATAGGACAGGACGGTGACTCACAAGGAGAGATGCCTCAGCTCCTTGTTTGTAGAGAACAAAATGACATATTGTGTGAGACCTTATCTTAAATTTAGAAGGCTGAGGTTTTCACACTACACATTAGACCTTTTTCTTGCTTTGAATACCGACCTTCACCAGTTTATATTTCCAAACTAATCAGTTAATGAGTCTGTCAATATTTCCCAAATCTATTCTGTCATTTCCTCAAATAAAATCTGCTATAATGACTTCCATTTCAATATTAAATTTCTTCACATTTCCTTATCAAATAATCACCTCTTTTTATTAGCATTAATAGATAGGATAAAATAAAGTCTTGCTCTAAAGAATGGCACTGGATGAAGGAAATTGCTGAATCACTTGTTAGTTAGTTGCTCATCTAATTGGGTACCAATTGAGATGAGGCTTCCTCCAGTTCCTAGAGGATGCATTTTAGTCCATATGGTGCCTTGGCATCTCTTTCCTCATCCAGTCTCTTCTGGGAAAGGGACCTTTCTCTACATTCTATCAAATACATTAATTTAGCAACTGGAGCATACCAAAATAACACCTGTTTGTCACGTTGGATTCTTTATTTCATAAGCATGTATTTGATTCTGAATCATCATTGATTTTTAACTGAGCCTCATATTTGACTTAATGAAATAAACTTAAGAACCTTGAGTTTCCAATCTGTGGAAAGAAAAACAATCACTTTCAAGTTAATCCCCTATAGTCAGCATCACAAGACTCAGTGCTTCCAATATATGGTGTTTTTTTTTAAAAGGTAGAGTTTCTTGTCTGAGAAAAATATAATACTATGTTGTGTAGAGAAAACAATTTTTATTTGTTAACCTTTTTTAGTTTACTGTTCAATCACTGGTTTTAGATTATTCACTAATGTGAGTTATGACACATAATAATTCTTAATGAAATATGATTTGGGCATTTCTATAGTACATTTAACATTGATGTGATGTTTAGAAGTTTGACTTTTTGAAGAAAAACTTGGTATGTCCATTTGTTAGACCATTTAAACACAGATGTATTTTAGTCTTTTTAACTTGATCACTTGCTAGGTAGGAAATGCAAAATGTTTATTGGTGTCAAAATCTTTCATAGAATCATGAATCATTAACTTAAAATTAAAAAGATAACATTCGTTATGTGAAATTTAAAAAGGAAAGATCACACTATTATACAGCCAACGGATCCAATAATTTATGATTAGGTTTTCTCAGTTTATCACTAGAGAGTAAATGTGATGCTCCAGTGTAGAAGGTGGGCAGAACTAAAGCCTCTGAATTTTAACTGTTTAATTAAACTACTGGTTGATGTGTTATAATTGTAGCATGCCAAAATCGTAGATAGCTTAAATCTTCATTTTAATGTGACTAGTAAAGAAAACAGTAGAATTTCTTTCTCTCTTTCATTCATTTAAATTGTTTTCAAAATTTATAGAGGTATAATTTGCATAATTAATAAGTTGTGTCATTTTGCATTCAGTTTGCACGCATCCCTGTCTTCTGTGTAAGGAGAGGATTGGCTCCTTTGTCCACCACAGGTGGCAAGGGCAAGGGGGGAAGGCAACTTTCCCTTGCCCTCCCCTCTGCAGATGATGGAGGTGAGGTCAGTTATCCCATTCTCACAAACTCAGGGCTAGCTCATCGGAGTCTCTACCAATAGG
>NC_022032.1:13658550-13659354 GCF_000317375.1 Microtus ochrogaster | reverse complement strand
GAGGAAGAGAGCTGTGCCTGCCCCCATCAGCTGCAGCAGTCTGTGTGGCCCCCCGCACCTTGCCTGGGAAACACAATGGAGCTGGCTTAGAAAATGTAGCTGTGGGAGAACTGACCCTAAGGACACCAAAGCTGGAGAATTGACCCTGCCTCTTGGCCATCACTGCAAGGGATGAACTAACCAGGGCACTGCTGGAGAGCTGGCCCAACCAGTGTGTGGGTGTGAAGGGGGAGTCAATCTTGAGCATCCAAGGCTGCAGGTTCTCCCTGACCCAGGTCACTAGCAAGATGTCCTGGAATAGTCCATCTGAGGGCCCAGAGTCAAATGTATAACACAGATCAGCCTCCTAGAATCAGACCAATAATTCCTTTTTTCCCCCAATAATTCTTTATAGTGATTGCCTGCACGTAAAAATGAGTGGCTAAAGGAGTTTACTATATGATTCACTGTATCACACTAAAGCTTCCATGACTAGATATTTCCTTTCTTCACTTTTTCCCTTTTTGTCTCTTAAATTTTATATTGTTTTACTTTTTGGAAGTTTGAAGGAATGGGTGGGATAGGGAGGCATGATGTGAAAGACACAAAGAAAAACTAAAAATAAAGTTAAAAAAAGTCATTTTCTTCTCTCTCTCTCTATATATATATTTCTTGTATGTTGCCTTTTATTTGATACTTAATTTGAAATCTAATCTTTTGATCACTAAGGTTGCTTAGTAGACAGACATACTCACTGACACATCTGTAAACTTGAGTTCAGTCCTCAGACCCTATATGGGGGAAGGAGAAAACTGACTCTTGAAA
>NC_022032.1:13652868-13657954 GCF_000317375.1 Microtus ochrogaster | reverse complement strand
CACATGGGCTGGTTGGTGTGCTACTGCATGTGTTGATACACACAAATGCACACATGTGTGAGAGAGAAAGAGAGAGAGAGAAAGAGAGAGAGAGAGAGAGAGAGAGAGAGAGAGAGAGAGAGAGAGAGAGAAACAGGTCAAATCTGTATCTGTATCACTGTATCATTTTCTCTGGCCAAGTGTTCAAGAAGTGATTAAATATCCCGTGAAAGCACTTCTTTGCATTTCAGCAAATGTAATATCCTGTTCCAGGAAAAACATTTGAACAGACTCCAAGATTGAAGCTACTTGTCTGAGATGGGCTCTACTGTAAGATCTGGTCAGGTGTTTCTTTCATGTTCCATTAGCTACTCATCCCAGATTAGAAGAAAAACTTTAAATATTGTTTTAATATTTTACAAACTAGGATTATGAGAATCATTACACAGTTTGTTTAGTTTTTTAGGTCTTCATTCAGTGTCTGTCCTTGAGTTGGGTGCACTTATTTGACTTGCATTTCATTACAAAATACATTGAATTATTTTTCCTTTAAACTAAACAAAATAGAATGCTAAATAACTACTTTTTTCCCTATAATTAATTTCATGTTGCAATTGTTTATTTATTTATTTTTTTGGTGTGGACATCTTCAGTTTAGAGATACTAGTTCATTTTCCTTATACACACAGGCAACACACATGCATACACTCAGATACCTGCACACACACACACACACACACACACACACACACACACACACACATGCACTTTCTCTCTGTCCTTCTTTCCCCGATCTCTCTCTCTCTCTCTCTCTCACACACACAGACATGTACACACACATAGACCACACACACACACACACACACACATGTACTTTCCCTCTCTCCCTCTCTCTCCCTTTCACACACACTCACTCACACACACACATGAGCAAGAAGTACAGGTCTCTCTTCCACTTGTTAAAGTAATGAAAAAAATACAGTGTTTAGTAGATTTGTCTTAGTGTCCTCTTTGACTATAGATTACAAGCTATCTAGATGGTCATGACTAGGTGGGGAGTGGAAATACAGTTGTCCCTGACTTTAGATGGAATTGAATAAAAATTTTACTATGAGTCCATAGAGTTCAGGACAAGATATAATACTTCATACTCAGAATATCATAGACTATAAGCAAATCATGGGTAACAATTGGTTTTTCTTCCTGTTCATCAGGGAAGTAGACCCAGGACTCACATGTTCACAAGCACAGAAGGCACAAAAGTCTTTGGAGTTCACAGCTGAAGAAAAACCTGAACCCAATGGGAAGTTTATAAACTACCCACTCTAATCCTTACATAAGTAAAAAACTCTCTTCTGTTTAAGAGTGATTAGCAGAGCCCAGAGTCCCTGAAAGACAACTGACCAGTCACCTGGTGCCTCCCTGTTGTGAGAACACAAGCCTGTTATCTCTTGTGCTTGATGAGATTAAGCAAAATGGTATACAAAATGAAAGGTATTCATCTTTGTAGATCTGTTTCCAGCTACTCAAGTCTGAATTATTTCTTTCAGGAGACAACAATTCCGCTGGGAATCAATACTATATCCTTTCACCCTACAAAATCTTTTTTACTTTAAGACTTTAAAATGTACTTTGTTGATTATGATAATACAGAGAAACTAATTACCTCAAAGCCCACTTTATCTCTTTGCAATTAAAAGAGTACATAGCAAATTATATCTGCATCCAGAGAGGCAGCTGCAACAGGGAAATTTCTGGAGGTCTTTCTCCTTATCTTTCTATTAAGCAAAGTACTTCTATTGTTGCTGGGGCTGGAGATTATTAAGTATTTGTATTTCAAAGATTCACACAGTGTGTTATTATATTTCTAAATATGTTTTGCATAATCGATATGTTGCTTAGAATGTTAAGAGTATGTATCACCTCCAAATAATCTAAATTCAGTCAGTTTTCACTTTCCCAAAGCATCTCATAGGATTAGGTCATGGTACCTCTTATTTGTCTTAGGGATTACTAGAGGATATTTTGCAGTTTATTAAACTTATGTTCATTATGAATCATTTGCACAGTCAACATACAACTTCTTGTTGATTTTTCTTTATGTAAGAAACTGAGAAATGTTGTATGACTACATTGGAAGCACATAGACTGAGATATCTTTGAGTTAAATAGTTCAAATTAGAGGACATTGTTTCTGTAATTCTGGTAAAACATCTCTCCTGTTGCTTTTAGAGTTGACTGCTAGGAACCCCATGAAATAGCAAGAACTCACATTACTGCACATATATGATAAAAGTCCTGCATTCTATACCCACCTTTTCCAAGTCAGAACAAGCAATGATAATATACCAGAGCAAGTTGTTTTGAAACAATGGGTTAAAAAGTCAGGTTTTCCATCTGTTCACTTTGCTTTCTTTTTCATTCTCATCTTCATTTTATCAACACAATCACACAAACTTTATATTATATTATTATTGGGGAATATTTTTGGAAATATTAATGGTGTTTCACTGAAAGTATTCACCACATAATACTTGAAATGTCTGGAGCAGGGGCCCTCAACCTTCTTAATGCTGCGACCTTTAGTAGAGTATCTAATGTTGTGATGAGCCCAACCATAAAATTATTTTCATTGCTACTTCGTAACTATAATTTTTCTACTGTTATAAATCATACTATAAATATCTGATATGCAGCATATCTAATTTGTGACCCTCGTGAAACTGTCGTTCAATCCTCAAAGGTGTTGTAGCACACACGTTGAGAGCTGTTGTTCTCAATGACAGCATCAAGATTCCATAAAGACCTAATAAATTCCACGGAGAGTAGAATGAGCAAAGAGGAAGTAAGGAGTCTTTAGTGTCTGTATTTAAGACACAAGGCTTTCCAGTTTTTCACCAAAACCACAAGGCATCTGTGGACTGGGGTGTGAACATTAAAGGCTGAAGTCTTTCACATATGGCTTGTGAAAAGTTGAAGCCCTGGGGATCTCGTTCACTGGACTCATTTGTCCAAGCATCAAAGCATATGGGAATCTCAGAGCAGTCAGACAAGAGTACCTGTCCTTGAGCCTTGGAGCTAAGGAATACATCACTGTCCATGGTGGTAATTTACAAGCAATTTGTGATAATAAAAAGGTTCAGTCTAATAGATCTTGAATGCAATGTTTCCCAATTACTCCACTTACTGCCTTTTCCCAGGGCTTGAGCGGCACCTAACCCGAAGATCTATGAATGGCTTAGTTTCTATTTCATTTTTTTTAAAGTTTCTTTAGTCTGTTATATATAATTGACCAATTCTAAGAAAATTTTTGCTCTTGTGATTTTATAAAACAAGATATACACAATGTTATAAATGTCCTCATACTACCTAAGATTTGCTGGTCATGTAAGGTTACTTTTCTTAAAGAAACTGATATATTATATTATCTCATTCCTCCCATGATGGGATTTCTTTTATAATGCTCCTGCTTTCAGTTGAGGGATGTGTGTCCTTTCTTGACTTTAGCATGTGCAGTAATATGTTTCTCTCATTTTGATTTAGCAACTTAAACATTTTGGATTTTTGCATGCCCATCGAATAGGTGAATGTTTTATTTTTGCAACAAATCTCTAGAACCCCTTAGTCAGATGAGTTTAGTTTTTTCTTCTTCATAATTTCTTAAGTGCTAGCAATTTGAATGATTTATCATATTTATCCAACTACCAAGTTAGTTTGACATTAGTTTTTATGTAGATGGCTTTCTTGGACTGCCAGCCTCCAAATCATGACACAGACACTTATTATTAATTATGAAAGCTCGGCCTTAGCTTAGGTTTGTTTCTATTTAACTCTTACAACTTAAAGTAATTCATTTCTATTAAACTATGTGCTGTCATGTAGTTTGTGGCTTTTACCTCAGCTTCTGCATATCCTGCTTTCTCTCCATCTCCTCTGGCTCCCTCCCACAACTAGATTCATCTCCTTTTCTTTCTGCCCAGAGTCCTACCTTATCTCCCTCTGTCTAGTTATTCTGCATTTAGCTCTTTCTTATTCCAACCAGAAATTGCTTTGGCAAAGACATCTTCACAGTGTACAAAAACATTATTCCACATCATTTCTACTTTTTGAACTTCTGATGCTGTGTGTTTTACTACAAAACTTTATATGCCATGTTAATTAGTGAATTTTTATTTTCTCTCATTTGTGAATCTAACTCAGTCAACAGAAAAATTTTATACTCTTATCAGGTTCTCGATATTGCTTGCTGGTGACGATAAAGTGGTATGGCAAACAGTTGGTATTCTGGTCATTCTGGGTATTAGGACATGCATCTTAGAAAAATAGGTGCAATGTGGAAAAAAGCAAACAGGGAATGGTTATTTAAGGAAATGAGAGACTTGCTATTTTAAATATTGCTATGCAGAGATACCTTGAAGGTCTGATATGAGGTATAAGAAAAAAAACCCCAATGTTGGGTTAGACTGTTATTCCTCATGAAATAGCAGAAGTCAATGTGGTTGACCAAGGTGAGGAGAGCAGAGAGTAGGAAATTCAGAGAAGAGGTCTGGTAAAAGACCATAGAAGGATCAAGAGACAATTTCAAGATTTATAGGCCTTGGAGGAATATTATTGAAGGATTGAGCAAAGGCACCATATCGTCACTCAGTAAAACCAATTCCTTTAATTTGCTAGGCAGGAAAAAGGCAGAACAAGGCCCAAATTCTGTTTTCTATATTGTGTTTAGAGAATAATAATGAACATCTAACTATTGTGGTAGTTAATCCTTTGAAAGTGGGTCCTCTTGGGACACAAGACTGTGCTCCTGGGTTGTTGCCTGACTCAATAAAGAAACAGTGATGTCCCAGGCTAATAGAGCTGGCTGGTACAAGATTAGAATTTGAAGATGTCAAATGTAAGATTTGCCAGTGAAGAGATAAAGTCAGGAGTAAAGTATGAAATAATTTACTTTGCCTGAGAGGTAAAAATATAGTTGTGGTTAATGGTCAAGGGCAGTTCTGCTTAGCAGACTGCAAATGGAAAGATCTTAAGGTTAGTTATAACATACCAATCTTGAGGCTCCTGCTTATGTTTAAGTAGAGATAGGTGTCCATCTCAAGGTAAAGAT
>NC_022032.1:13646133-13652307 GCF_000317375.1 Microtus ochrogaster | reverse complement strand
GGCGATGAAAGCAGACAGAGACAGAGACCCAAATTGGAACACTGGACTGAAGTCCTAAGGTCCAAATCAGGACCAGAAGGAGAGAGAGCACAAGCAAGAAACTCAGGACAGCGAAGGGTGCACCCACATACTGAGACATTGGGGATGATCTATGGGGAACTCAACAAGGCCAGCTGGCCTGGGTCTGAAAAAGCATGGGATAAAACCGGACTCGCTGAACATAGCGGACAATGAGGACTGCTGAGAAGTCAAGAACAATGGCACTGGGTTTTGATCCTACTGCACATACTGGCTTTGTGGGAGCCTAGGGAGTTTGGATGCTCACCTTACTAGACCTGGAAGAGGGTGGGAGGTCCTTGGACTTCCCACAAGGCAGTGAACCCGGACTGCTCTTCAGGCTGATGAGGGAGGGGGACTTGAGTGGGGGAGGGGGAGGGATATGGGAGGCAGTGGAGGGGAGGAGGCAGAAATCTTTAATAAATAAATAAATTAATTAAAAAATGTTTTTCTAAGGTTAAGACAAACCAAGGGATGACTGTATATAACAAGAAAACTGCTGAAGGTATATATTGCATGACTGAATTTTCCTTCTTTCATAATTGGCAGTATTTTTATTGAGCTCTTCATTTTTCTCTGTGCTCCTCCCTGCCTTTCCCTCCCCACTTCAACCCTGCCCAAGGTTCCCATAAAGCAAAGAAAGGCAGCCTACAAACCACAATCCCAGAGAACTTAGATAATAATGAGGACACTAAGAAAGACTTACATAGATCTGATCTACATGGGAAGTAGAAAAACACAAGATCTTCTGAGTAAATTGGGAGCCTAATAGGCAGTTTTAAAGAACAGGATCATGAGGCTTTTGTCAGTTTATGATAATGGCCAATCAATTCAGAACTTTGATTTTGGTTGTGTGCTTGTAACAAAATTATTCACAACAGCTAAAAAGTACAAGTAATAAAACTGCTATATTTGTAGGCAAATGGATTAAGAAAATATCATAATAACTATAAGAAATAAATATTCAGTCCCATAAAGAATAAAACTGATTCATGTTTCAGTAACAGTTTCATGCTGAGTAGAATAAGCAGCCAAAAGAGACAAATGCTACATGATTGTATTAGTTTGAGATATGTACAAATAGTTCAATTCACAGAATGTTACTTAATATATCAATCAGAATTTTTATTTTACAAGATGATAAGTATTTGAGATTGTTTGCACAATAGTGTGTGTGCTTAGTGAATCAAGCAGTCCAAATGTTTAAGATGGTCAATTCTCTTCTTGTGCATATTTTACCAATAGATATGCCAAACTTTTCGTGTATCTAGCCTTATTATTCCACTTATAGTTCCTATGATCCTTATTCGTCCTTCAGAAGCTTAGATATTTAGTGAGCATCGATTGGAGTCAACCTACCATTATAGATTTTAGCAATTTTAGGTAAAGGGAAGAATCCAGGACCAGGAATTACTTCAAATTCAATGTAAATGTCAGTAGCCCCAGATGTTGCTATGACCAAGTCAAGGTGGCTCTTGGTCTTCTTGGGATCACTCTTTGCATCGTCTTTCTGGACTCACTCTCTAGGGAGCTTTGTCATCGTTAACCTCCTTATCCCCATAATATCCTTCCTTCCACTCTAAACTTGCCATCCAGATACTCTAAATTTAAACTTCTCTTTTCTTATTGTGTAGCCCTAGGGCCTTATGGCCCTCACTATTTTTAATTCAAAGACCTCATCAAGGTAGATTCTATATGAATTATGAATTCCAAATGAAATATAAGCTTCAAGTGAACTTCTAAATGAGAAGAATTATGACTTTCTTAATATCTTGAATATTCTACAATAGGTTTTAACATAAAACAGAAATATGCTTTTATTCACATTACTCATGTATAATATTAAATCATCTTATGTACATGGCAGATTAAATATTGAGTAACTCTTTATAACCCTTATGCATATCATAAGTTATAGCAGTAATTTCATATTTATTGTTACATGCATGTAAGAAATGCATGCAAATACTGGCTTTGTAGAACAGAGCTATGGAGCTTATATTCTATAAATAGATGAGAGAAAATTAAGATTTAATAGAGAAGTTTGACATTCAAGGACAGGGGGGAAAGGATGGAGGAAAATTATCATAGAGAGAAATCTAGTAGAAAAATAATGTAAAGGAGAAAATGGATGCTCTGATATATCAGGATTAAACATTCAGTCTTTTGTAGAAAAGTAGGAGAACTGATATAAGATACAGAAATGAAAAATATAAATAAGACACACCAATGAAAGAGGATAAAATGTAAAGAGGGGGTGACAACGCTGCATTTACCCAAACAAATGAAAGAACCACACCAATTGTATATATGAAGGAATAACACATTGGCAGTGGTGATCCTAGAGTCAGGACCACAATGGCAGACATGGAATGGAGACAGAAAAGACACTGAGCCCTGAGAGGGAGAGACATTAATGCTAGTAATCTTGCAGGGAAAACATCGCTTCATTTGTAAATCTTATAGAAGGCTGGGTGGGTTGAATGAGTCTTCCAGAGGAAAGCTCCTTCTATGCAAGCTCTCCCAGTGAAGAATAGACAACTCCAAAGAAGTGCTAGGAGCACAGAGATGTGTAATGTTAAATAGCTCATTCAGGATGATTGTGTGCCTATATGTGCATTGTCTTGGAGGAAGAGGTCAGAAATGTCCATTTTCCTACGATTTTAAGCACAGCAGGTCCAGAGCCCAAATAAGAGTTGATATCTTCAAACCTGAGAATTATAAGCCACTAAGGAATAAAGTGTGAATGAGGAGGTGGAATGTATATTTTTTAAATTTTAATAGATATTTTTATATTATTGTTGTTATTTTAAATCTGTGCGAAGTAAGAAATAATGCTGGGGCATTCGTATGTGTGTGTGTGGTACAAGTATGTTTGTGCATGTACATATACACATATATGAGTGTATTAAGATGTCTGTATGATATATATGTTTATACGTTGGGTCTGCTTGCCTCTATACACAGGAGGGGAGACCAGGAGAGAATTTCACGTGTACTATATCATTCTCTACCTTAGTGGTTTTAGACAGGATCTCTCCTTGAACTATGTGCTAGTCTGGTGGCTAGCCACGATACTGCAATACTGATTCTCCTATCTCTACCCCTAATGGCAGTAGGTTACAGAGCACATGACTATGATTAGATTTTTCTGTGAATGTGAGGGATTTGGATTCAGGTCCTATACTTGCTCAGCAAACCCTGTCACCCAGTATGTCATCACCACAGCAATTGGGACAGTCTCATGAGGAAAAAAAAAAAACAAAACACTGGAGGATCAATTTTCCTAAATAAGTATGGAGTGAAGCCATTTATGTTTAGCCTTAATGGTCCTGGGCAGCAGATGAGCTTAAGTTATTTATACATTTGTACAATTTCAAAAGACACACATATGTATGTATATATATATATATATATATATATATATACATACATACACACATATATATGTATATGTGTATATATTGTGTTTATATTTGTGCATATATATGTATAAATATATATTCCTCCTAATATACATATATAGTTACCTAAATTTTAAGTCTTCTCATGTTCATCATGAGGAAGTCTCAGAAAACAATACATCAGAGATAAATTTTTCTTATACTGTTGATCCGAAGAACCAGGAACGTATTTCTCTCATTTCAAGACAGAAACACAAAAACAAAGATAGTGGACAATAGTAAAACTGAAACTCAGGAAATTTGTGGTTTTTTTTACACATGTGTCTTCTGATTGGATTACTATTTCATTAAGCAGAAAAAAAAATAGATCTTTTCTCTGCAAAATTAGATGAATGTTTTTAGGACAGGTAACAATCCCCAATGTTTATTTATGGGGATATTTATTGCAACTTTAATTTAATATACTGGGTGGAATAAAACTTCAGTCTTTGAGCACCTCTATTGTTTAAATTTAAAACCCTCATGTTTTGATTTCATTAGCTTATGGATTAATTGAGATTTTGATCAATTTGGGGCTAGAGAGAGAGTTTAGCTCCTAAGAGCACTTACTGCTCTTCCAGAGGACCCATGTTTCATACCTAGCACCCATGTCAGGCAGCTTACAATTTCCAAAACTCCAACTAAAGGGGGTCCAGTGCCCATGGTCTCCATGGGCACCTACACTCAGAGACACATTTGCATACACATAATTAAAACTATAAAAAATAAATTCTTGAGGATTTTGATTAATTTATTTTTCCCTGAAAAGTATATAATACACTGAAGTAAAGTATAAAACTCAATAAAACACAGTTACTTCTAAACACACTAGCTAGAAATGTTTGTCAGTGTTTTGGAATTTCTCTTTATCATGCTTATTGCTATATGTATGTTTTGCTTTATCAACTGCACAAGTTACTGAGGTTCACTGTGATAGCCCCATTCACACAAATATTATGTATTGGTTATATCTATGCACCTTTGTTTCATCTAAGCAATAGTTTACCCAGGAACACTTGTTAGTTTGTAATAATCACTGCTTTGTTTCAAAGCAGTTATGGCTTCCTTGTGCTCCTCCCCCCATATCTGAAGGGAAACAAGATGTTAATACAGCTGTACATGTGATTTATTTTGCTGAATGATCTTCTCTAGTTACATCTATTATGCTACAAATGGTAAGATTTATTCTCGGTCATAGCTTGATAGTACTCTAACATATATACATGCCATGTTTCCTTAATCTATACATCTATACTTCTAGAGATGGATAGCTAGCTATTGTGAATAATGCCCAAATAAACTGCTATGCAGACGTCATTTCTGTGTGCTGACTTCATTTGGTTGTATGAATTCCCAGGAGTTAGGTAGTTAGATCATTTAGTAGTTCTATTTTCAGGTATATGGGGACACCATACTGTTTTCCATAATGACTGTACTAATTTATGGAATTGCTAACAAGGTGTATCCATTCCTTTTTTTTCATCCTTGTCAGTGTTTATTTTTTTTTATTAAATCCTTATTACTAACCATTCTACACTGGTTATCTTGTATCTTTTTAAAATTTGATAAGCATTTTCCTGATAGCTGAAAAGATAGCAATAATCTCACACGTTTACTGTTCACTTGTATTTCTTCAATTGAGAAGAACACATTTGGGTAATTTGCTAATTTTTAAGAGAGATACATTTTGGTAAAGGCTGTTTCCTGAGTATTTTGTATACTCTAAATATTAGCCCTTGATCAGAGGAATTGCTAGCAAGAATTTTATTTCACCCAAGGGTTTTTTCTTTATTCTATGGATCATTTCCCCTTTTAATGCACTCATCTCCTTAATTTGATATAGTCCCATATGCCAGGTTTGGCTTCTGTTTTCTGTGCTCTGGGAGTTCTATCCAGAAGACTATTGCCTTTTCCACAGTCTTGAAATACTTCCTCTAGAAATTCAGAATTTCAGAACTAACAATATGGTCTTAAGTGTATTTTAAGTGAGTTTTGTTCAGGATGGAAAGCAGGAGTCACGTTTTAGTCTTCTGTGTGTGATGTCCAGTTTTACCAACCTCCTTTGTTGATGGGCTTGTCCTGTCTCTTGTTTGTTTTTGGCACCTTCTTGTGACTCTGCTGGCTATAGAAGTATAAGTTTGTTGCTGGATTCTTACTCTCCTAGTTAACTGTATAAATCTCTCATCTTGACACAGAGAATAATCTGTGGGAGTCTCAGTTGGAAGTTTTGCCTAAATCAGATTGGCTTCTTGACAAATCTATGAGGAACCGACTTTATTATTGATTGAAGTGGGAGGGGCTAGCCTACTGTGGGATATGCCATTCCTGGACAGATGCTATAGAGCCCTGTAGGAAAGATAGCTGTCTGTGAAATAGTATGCAGGATTTTTCCATAATTTCTGCTTTGGTTTGGTCAGATTGTCTTAGCACTATAACAAGAAATCAAAGTAAAACATCTCCAGTATTGTACTGGTCCCTTTCTCTCCCTGCTCCTCCCCCTCTCTCACCTCCTTTCACTCCTCTTCTATCTCCCCCACACATCCTCTTACCTCCATCCTTCTAGGTTCTGTCTTCCCCTCTCCTTCCTCAACTCTATGTTACCTTGACTCCTACTAGGCTTTGTAGAGTATTTTGAAACCTAGCTTTGAGACTCCACCCTTCCAGATTTGCTTCT
>NC_022032.1:13609453-13645983 GCF_000317375.1 Microtus ochrogaster | reverse complement strand
CAGGCTGGTCTCGAACTCACAGAGATCCGCCTGCCTCTGCCTCCCAAGTGCTGGGATTAAAGGCGTGCGCCACCACCGCCCGGCTTGCTTCTTTTTCATATGGTGCTATTTTTGTTTCTTTCTTCACTTCAGCATAACTGATTTTCTAGGAATTTTGTTATTGTTTTTTATAATACTTGGAAAACATCATCAATGATGTGTTGGACAATGCATATAATCTGCATATTGTTTTGATAATATGGAAAATTTGGTAATATTATTTTTCCTGCCCATCATTATGCAAGGTCCTTTTACCTTTTGGTGTTATGTCCATTTTCTTTGTTATTACCTTGTAATTTTCAGGGTAGAGCTTTTTTGTTGCTTTAGTTGGGCTTATTTTTCTTTTCATTTTTGTTACTCTTCATTCACCACTGTGAATGGAATTGTTTTCCCAAATCCTTTACAGAAAACTCAGTATTTGTTAGAGAAAAACTACTGACTTTTTGTGTGTTGGCGGTATATCATGCTACTTCTTTGAATTTTTCATCAGATATTCAAAAAGTTTAGTAGGGGATTTTTATTGATTTTTATTGAGCTCTACATTTTTCTCTGCTCCCCTCCCTGCCTCTCCCCTTCCCCTTCAACCCTCCTCCAAAGTCCCCATTTTCCCAATTTACTCAGGACATCTTGTTTTTTTCTACTTGTTTGTGGTGTGTGTGTTCATAAAGATACTTTCCTTTAAACAGATTATGTACTGTGACCACATTAGTTGCATGTAATCACCCTTTGCCTTCCTTGTTCCTCCTCTTAATCTTCTTTTCCTCAGATAGACCCACTTCAACTTTCATGTCATCTACATATCATCATATGTGAATTTCTTTATGAAACTAGGATCTACCAAAGAAACCATGAACTTGTTTATTTTAGTGTGATGTTCTCCACTTGTATTAATTTTTCCTGCATACAATATAATCTCATTCTTTACAGAGAAATGAAGCTCCATTGTGTTTGCATTTCCTTATTTTCTTCATATAGCCATATGTTGACTAATCCTAGGCTGATTCCATTACTTGCATATTTGGAATACTGCTGTAATAAACACTGGAGTGAAGGTATCTCAGTAGTGTGCTAACACAGCCTCACAGGGGCATTTTCTCAGGAGTGAAATAGTCAAGTCTTTGTAGTTCTCTGTTTAGTTTTAGGAGGATGCTCCATACTGATTTCCATAGTGATGAGGCTAATTTACACTCTGACTACCTTCCCACATGTATGTAGGCTGAACAAGGTAAATCTTCATAGGGAATGCATCCAAAAAGCCTCTATGGACTGGTTCCACTGGCAGTGGCCCCACAAAGTGCCAAAGCCACACAACTGTCACTCACATTCAGAGGGCTTAGTTCATTCCTATGTAGGTTCCCCAGCGGGCATGCCATAATCAGTGAGCTCCCATTTGCTTGGGGAATCTGTTTCTGTAGCTTTCCCCATCATGGTCTTGTCCCCTTTGCTTAAGTTACCACTCCTCTCTCTCTTTAACTGGATGCCAGGAGTTCAGCCTAGTGCTTAGCTGTGGATCTCTGTCTGCTTCCATTAGATACTGGATATAGGTTCTATGATGACATTTAAGATAGTCATCAATCTGATTACAGGGAAAAGCCAGTTCAGGCACCCTCACCACTATTGCTTAGACTCTTAGCTGGAGTCATCATTATGGATTCCTGGGAATTTCCACAGCACCAGGTTTTTCCCTAACCCCATAATGGCACCTTCTGTGAAGATATCTTTTTCCCTGCTCTCCCTCTTTGTCTATACCCCAACTCAACCATCCATTAATGTCACGTTTGTCAACTTTTAGTATTGGTTCAGAAACTTTTGGAATCATTTTGCCACACTCTGTGCCTATCCCTATATTGTGAAGTATTTTTTACTAGGTTTTCCTCTCACTATTTCAAATTTTGGGGATTACATTCAATTTTTTTTATACTAAACCAGCACCTAATGGCTTATTGTCATGCCTACAGATGAATGTATCTTTCAACTCTCATCTGAGATGCTCCTATCTGTAGTAAGTAGTGATTACCATAAGGAATTACTGCTTGCCAAGGTGTGGAGAGTAAGAGATTCTAGCGAGATGAGCCCTACATGTGACTATTGTATCACATGCATCTCTATTCTCAAGGCTCAGGGATCATTACTAAAGAAAGCATATAAAGAATACAAAAGTCATTTTGAATTGAGAACTTTTTGTCTCTTAAATTGTTTATTTTCTTCTATTTGTTTTGACTATTTTTACATTGTCTCATTTGTGATTATACTTTTCTTTGTAGTTTGGTGTTTTTTGCACTGATGACATTTGATGTCCTTTAGCATATCTTTTGTGTACTGACTGGTCTAGTGGGATTTGAGCTTTGACATCAAGCTATCATGATGATAACTATATCTCTTTTTTTTGGATGGGGAGTCCTGTGATGATCACTAAGTCTGATCTGGTGTCCTCAATTTCCCCACTTCTTGATTATCTTGGGATATTCTTATTTTTTTTTATTCGAAAGGAAACCTGGTTTGGTACATGATACCTTTTCAATAAGAGTTAACATTTATTTGTTCATTTGTTTGTTTGTTTATTTATGATTATACAAGCACATGTGTTATGATACACATGTGCCACAGTGCACATGTGGAAGTGAGAGGTCTATTGTGGGAGTTTGTTCTCTTCTAGGTTATAGGTACCAGGGACTGAACTCAGGTCATCAGATTTGTTAGTATGCACCCTTACCCACTAAACCATGTTGATGGCTCAAGATAAAATGCTTTTGACTTGCATTCATTGTATTTAACATAATAATTTTATTAATCATTTAGAATTTTATGCACTATATTTTAATCATTTGTCCCAGACTTCCCCCACATCTTTCTCAGATTCACCTCCATTTCCCACTTTCTCCTAACATTGTATCCTTTTTTTTCATCCCTTTAGTAACGCATCAATTCCAGATTGTGTTGCCGATATACTCATATGTATGTGTGCATCCCCTGGAGCATGCTTGACCTACCACGGACCTCATCCTTAAAGAAAACTGACTCTTTTTCTCCAAGAAGTCAATAACTGTCAATAGATCAATAGATCCTCAGAACTGGGTGATCATGAGCCCCTCCTCATTCCATGCTAGAATACTGACTGGCGGGATGGTGGCCAGTTCTTGTGGAGACAATCATCACTGCTGTGAGCTGATGAATGTAGTGGTCCTGTCACAACCACAAAGCACTGTTCTTCCGTTCCCCTACTCCTGGATCTTATCATCTTTCCTCATTAGTCTTTAGACTGAGAAGAGAGTGTCCCATATCCATATGTGGATTAACATTATACTGACACTTATTCCTTGCACTTTGATAACTTTTTATTAATTTCTATGTTAACTACTGCTTTTGCTTTGCACATCTAGCTAGGCTCCCAGTTATCATTGCCAGTATCTCTGATGATAGATTCATTTTCATCCCTGTAGATGGGACAATTGGCTTTCCTTAGCTGTGAAGCCTGGGTAGATGCTGTTGTCTTTCTCTGGATTTCACAGTGTTTCTGATTTTCTTCTATGTTTTCCAAAATTCACCCATGGTCACAACCTCAGAATGCCACTGTACACCTGTTGTTTTAATTCCCTCTTTTGGACTGCCAAATCACTGCTGGATGTCTCTTTTCAATCATCATTTATACACCTCTCTTTGCTTATAAAAGCATACATGTTTTTCTTAACACATTTTATGATGTATGTTGACTGGTACACAGTGACCACTCTTATCATATATCATACATGCATTTTAAATATGTTGTATATTTTTATGTGCTATTTTTGCTGTTGGCAAAGAATCTTCTTGTTATAGATGAGCTATTGTTTTTCAAGCCATACTTTTAGATCAGTTATGACAGCTGGTTGATAAACATGGCTGTGTTTAACATTTTTGTGAATCCATCTGTTGTGTTACTGTGAGACTGTCTAACTAAAGGAAAGTCCAGAAGGTGGAATTCCTGGGTCAATATAAGAATGTTTTTATGGATTTTGGCAAGGCATTGCAAAGTTTCCCCTAAGGGACTGTAGCTTTTATGCAAATTCTGACAGAATATAAATACAGGAGCACTAGGTTGGCAATGGTCTTATTTGAATTATCAAATACTCCTAGCTTTCATTAGAAATTGCTTGCAGTTCAACTTTCAAAGCAAAGTCTCCTCAAGTAGATTTCAACAGATGGATGCGTTCTCCAACTTTCTCAGTAGAATTTGATCATCTTTCATTTGTGACTCAAGCAGGACTTAATTTTTAATACATGTGCTGTGAAACACTGTAATACTGAATACTACTTGATTCCTTGATCCTGGATACTCAGGAAAAGTAAATATTTCGCTCTAACACTGCACTTGTTCATAATTGAAATACTGAATAGTGTTATGAGTACAATCCATGTGTGTGTGTGTGTGTACATGTTTGTGTGTATGTTTGTGTGTATGTGTGTGTGTGTATGTGTATTTGTACACTATGAACAGCCTCAATAATACTCTTAAGCAGGGAAGTTAAATGAATTGAAAAGTGAAGTCCTCCTATATAACAGTAATTTCTATTTTTTCCTCCTCCTGTACATTATAATTTTCTAACATGCTGATGATTTTTTTGCCTTGTTATACTACCACGTATTGTAGTTTTTTCCTGATGCTTTTAATTCTGATGTTGGGAGATTGCAAATATATGATCTTGTATCTCAGGATGTTCTTAAACGAGGTCTTCCTGTTTCAGCATGTTCTTCCCCTTGGCTTCTTTCCTACTGAGTTTTATCCATGCTGCTGACTTCTGTGTCTTATCCTATAATTCCAGGTATTCTAAGCCTGAGACTTTCAAAGGGCATTTTCTTTGTTTTGTGTATATATTTTCTTCCTGAAAAAACTCACTTAGCTCATCATTCAGCGGCAGTTCTTGTCTTGATTTATTCTTCTACTGTTAGGAAAGTAGCTTATTTCCTATGAGCTACTGATCTGCATTTCTAACAGCTTGAGACCCTTTGTTATTAGATGTCTATATACATCCAATCTACCTGAGGACTCCTCATCCTTAACAAATCAACCAACCAAATAAACATAGGTGCACACGAGATTCTTTCAAGAAGAAATGAAAATAATTTAAATTCTCCATAATGTTTGGATTTGTATTTTGTATGGGATGTATTTCAAACCAACTATAGTTTCAAAGATAAGGTCTGTTTAATGTCACTTTTCTTAGCATTTCACAGGTTTTTTCTAGTAGATAAGGCTTACACATCGATGAATAGGCGCTACCACAGAAGATTATTTTAAAGCCAGGAGTGGTCTGAGAATTATAAAACTAGCACTCTCACGGAAAATTAATGTTTGAATTATAAAGTGGTGTTATATTTAGGTAATTTACTTATTTATTGTTTTATGAATTCAGTGTTCCTATAACTTCCATCTACTTTGTTGAGAATCCAAGAACAAATCTTTGCAAAATATCTCAGAGACAGGGGCTGTCATTAGCACAACTGGATCTTTTGTCCATAACTCTGTTTGTGTGTTAGAAATAGGAATGGTTAGACATGAATTGGCCAGATGATGAGAATAAGTTCATTTAGATTTGACTATGCTTAATAGAATGAAAGATACGGGGATTTTGAAAAGGGGCTCTTCTGCAGGATTTAGGTTCATCCATCAAATGAGTTGTTATGACTATCTAGTTAGTTCTGTTGGTTAAGAACATCATTGCTATAAAGGACCAGTAGACTTAAGTATAGTACAGTTATGAGAATTGGTATTCTATATATTTAGGCATAGGTGCAATGACCATTCTATTATTTAGCAATTTTTAAATTTATTAGTAAAGGCATTTATGATTTTCACTGGACATTATATAATACATCATTTCATGTGTTATACTTCATACCTATACCTCAAGACATTTCCTAATGAATGTTTTTTATGTGTGCTTACTTTATAGTTTTTTAATCTTCCAACATACTACAGTATTTTTCAATATATTCAAATCAGGCATATAATTATTTTAATGGCTCTTCTATATATCTTCAAATAGTGTTCCATCTTTCCAGATTCCTGTTAATATCTTTTCCCCTTTTTTTCTAGATATTTGTTATTAGCAAAAAGATACAATTATATATATAAATATTGTCTGATAGTGTCTATTTTGTCTGATAGTGTGTATTTTTAGAAGTGGAATAGCTGATTCAGGAATATACATTTCAAAATGTGAACATTCTTTGGGGGAGCCTTCCTTCCCCAACCTTGATACAGTTGGCTCTTACAAACATTTTATACTTCACTATGACAAATGAAAAGTGATATTTCAATGTTGACTTCATTAACATTTTAAAATCATTTTCTAAACCGAGAGGATTTCTGGGGCATATTAAATTAACTAGAACCTCAAGAAACTGGGAAAATAAAAAATATAGGGGCTAGAGGAGACTGACTTCTCCCCCTTCTCTAGATATTTTTCAACCTGTCATGGTTGGTCTGCAAAAGTGTGCTGAATATTCTACTGTGTGGACACAATTTTAGGAAGTTAAGTTATATTTTCTGTCTTGTAAACAATTTATATGGTGGCATGAGCATACCATAGTGACGATTGAATTGTTAAATTTCAGTGCTGTCTTATTGCCTTTTGACTGTCTCTCTTATGAAAACTGGGATCATCATTAAAGATCACCATAATTAATGTGTTATTGACCGAACAATGACAATTAGAAAATGATTGCTCTTCTTTTCAATTTAGCTTTGAGAACTATTTAGTTCTGAGATAGAATGGGGTGTCTATGACCACTGATTACTTTTTCAATGCAGGGACTTTTGAGGAATGCTGAGAATTTCCTTGTTTTCTTTCTTGCAATGATGTACCAGAAACCATCTCTGTTCTTCTCGGAGCACGTGCTGTGTTCATTTTTCTTTGGTTTTTATGGAATGATGCATGCATGCTGTATGTTTGATAATGCCCCTTGTTCTAGTGCAGGTGTGAGTTTATTGCTTAATTAGTTCTTTCTCCCTCTTCCTCCCTGGCCACCTTTCTCTCTCTCTCTCAACCACCTTCTTCCCTCCTCTGTCAGGTTTTGATAAGACACACACTGATATGGTTATTTCACTATCCCCTTTCCTGGAACCTAACAAGAGTTAATCTTGTTATGGCATCCAACATTCAATTTTTGTAATAGCTTGTGTGTGAAATTCATTTATAACTCAAACATCTAGGCTTGCTGGGCGAACAAGCCATACTGCCTCTTGGCAAACTCTTGAAATTGGAGCATTACTGGTGTCTTCACTACTACCAACCACAGTATAATTGAGGCTCAAGAATATAGTGAATTCAGCAGTTGTACTAGTCAGGCAAAAGTTGTTGACTGATAAGAGACACAGGATATTAAGGGAGCACACTGTCATTCTTCCAACTACTGAGAAAACTGCTTTAACCTTTGGATTGGTAATTAATTATGGAGGAAGTCGTCATGCTATAACACCTGGGGTCATAGGGCAACACCCTTAACATACTTTTATGAGAAGGCATGAAATGAACACAAATCAAGGCTGGCATCTAAGCATCTCTTCTTTAAAATAAAGCTCATTGACCATTGATGGAATACTCAACTCAGTGTGTTGTGGCAGTATAATGATTATCAAATCTTCAGCTTGTCCCAGCTACTATTGTCTCCAATTATTGACTTCATTATTGTTGTCAAAATGAGAGAGATGCTGTATGTACTTATTTAGAAGGTAGTAATGTTCATGTTTTATTTTACAAATGTATTGTTGCAAAGAATTAGTCAAGTAGAAAGCCTTTGTTTCCAAAATGTGGCCTTGCTATTGACCTTGGTATAAGAGACTTTGTAATTATAAGCCAACTCAGGACCATTCTGAGAATGAAAAAACACAACCATAAATTAGAATTAAGGGTCAAAGTAGGCCTTCTGGTCCCCCTACTTAGACAGTCACTTCTTTGCCAAAAGCCCAGAGGAGAAAAAGCCTAAATCCATTATGAGTAAAGAAAAATGCAAGATGCATCTTATAAAGTTTGTTCAGGAGGTAAAAGACCAGTAATTTATGTTACATATTATATGAGAAAATTAATACTTCTTCACAATTTCTACCTTCCACATCAAAATATCTCTCTGAGAGCAGAATTCCATCATTTCCCAGTATCTGTCTGTGCTGGGGTCCCATCTGGGTGGCTCCCCTTCAGTCAAGGGTAATTGTGGAAGAGCTTCTGATAGGGCATTTTTTTTTTCTTAAGTGTTCTTTGCAGGGCTTTATTTTATCCAACAACACAAATCTAACCCGGGACATGAGTTTTTTTTCCCACAATTTCTTTCTTTTCATGTTTTGTATTTTCCTTTTCTATTTTTGTGAGAGACGAGGGTAGGTCAGGGAGCGAGAGACATCAACTCACCAATGCAATGTCTGAAGCAGATTCTGGGGTTCCAGAGTTTAGCTGGATCTAGCTTAAAATTATTGTTCAACCAACAATGCTCATGCATTAGGTACACTGTTTCAGCAATGAACATTGAAAACAGACACACACATTGAATAATTTATAACCTCAGAGTTGAGGGACAGCTTCAAGATTATCTAGATCAAGTTTAATGACTACTGTTTCTCACAGACTCACAGGGAAATTATCTACTGAAGAACACTCGGTGTATTATTTTTTTCCTGAGAATCTATGTTAGGGCTTTTGGGGTGATTAATTGTATTTCTCTTATATTGCTGTGCAGTTTTAATTTAATTGAATTAACATATGATATTCCAACAAAATGACATTTATTAAGATAATAAATAAGCGGATATTAAAGAATAACTTAGAATTTCATGCATTTGTTATTGCTTTTATACAGTTTCATTCCAAATTAATTCATATATAATTTAAAAGAAAAATACTACTCTGAGGACTGTAATGCAAATGAGTAGTTGTTTTATATTCTTCTTCTACCTAAAATTTCTTTCAACCCCATAGAACCTTTAGTTATTATATTCATACATAGAAAAAAACTGAGCAAAATCTCCAAAACTGTAATTCAAAGTAAACAAAGTACTCAGCTAACTGTATTTCTCAACTTTTCAAGAACTTTGATCCTGAAATGTTAAAAATTCAAATACTTCACTTAATCATTTTTTTACATCCTTTTCCATCACAGATTTCAAGTTTCTCCGCGTTTGTAAGCTTCCTAAATCTTCGTCAATTCACAGGCACCAATGGAACAGATGGAGCTGACAGAGAAGATGCTTCAGCTCCATGGTCCTGCCTCTACCCTTCTGTTTATCTGTTTATTTTCCTTTTGTGTTTTGATTCAATTGTGAGCAGGCAGAGGAATAAAAACATGTCTTTTATCTTGCAGGAGTGACACATTTCTCAGCCATGTTGTTTAGGTATTTTCTGACTCTTCACATCTGTATATCTCTATTGTCATCCTCTAGGAGGAAAGAATGAAGAAGCTTCATCACTCCTGTTTTCCATTTAGCAGATCTGGGTTTTCAAAGGAATCAGTGGCGTCATAGCTTGGTCTCCCTCACTACACTTTCACTCTCTTTAATGTAACTTTATTGACAACTTTTGAGCTGGGAGAATACTTTCTTATTAACTTATATTTATTTTTTGTGATATGTTTGGTTAGCTTTATCACTGGACCACCTAACTTAACAGCCAATCAAAACAGGCAGAAAAGAAAATGTGTAATTAGCCTGCCTTCACAAAGATGCCAGAAATCCTTAAGAGAGTTAGCCACACTTGACCAACGGATATCCAGCGACCCTGTGCAGAACTGTGAGAATCAAGTGCAATGCAATATGTGAAAACTAGGAGGAGAATTTACTAGTCAAAGGAGTTGGTCATGTTAAACAAATCTGATTTCTATTGCTTTGTAAAACTTCCTCGTGAATGTAGAGATTATAAACAGAGGGTGGAATGTGGGCTTTAACAGGACAGTAGGTGCAGCGCACTAGAAAATGCTAGGCAAAGAAAAATTAAGATGAGCGAACCTCCATGTGTAGTTAGTGACACTGGAAACTGACAGAAGCTAACGACTTCTAAGAGGATGGGTGTCAGCCTACTGAGATGAATCATATTTCTACAAAGGCAAAGCATGTCTCAATAAATAAAATAAATAAGTAAATAAATAAATGGCATAACATTGCAGAGCCACTTTCTAAACATGCTGCGTTGAAAATACATGCGTTTAAAAAGGGAAGAAGTCAATTTTTAAAGTATCATGAAATATAAAAAAATAACAGGAGTAGTTTTAAAGATGTATAGATCTGTACAATAAAGAACAAAATGAAATGGAGGAAAAAATACAACAATACTTTTGAAGTACTTTATATATAAGACTGCCAAAAACTGTGACATCAACCCTGTGGAAATCGATTTTCTGATTACATATCACTTTTTATTTCACTAAGTCAAAGATGCTGACAGCTAATGTTTCATGGTACCTTGACAGAAGAAATAAAGTGCATATTACATTAAGCCCAAGTAACATAATGATACATATAAGTAATAGATTATACTGATAATGTTAAGAGAAGGCAACAAGTATCAGATGTAGTGACAGCATTATTAAATCAAATACCTTTAAAATTAGTTATGGTTTTCAGAAAAACGTAATTTATAACAAACATAATGTAAAGGGTGCTAGATTGAATTCTTAGGATTCAGCTCTACCCAGTATACCCCTTCAGAACTGGAGACTCAGAATATGATGAGTGCAATATTTCCCCTACTGATTTTCTTTTGGTTTTCAAGATAGGGTTTCTCTGTGTATCCCTGGCTGTCCTGAACCCTACTCTGTAGACCAGACTGGCCTCATACTCAGAAATCTGCCTGCCTCTGCCTCCTGAGTGCAGGGATTATAGGTATGCACCACTACTACCCAGCCCCCGCTTTGTTTTTCTGAGCACGTTCTATTTCTGCTTCCTAGTATACTTACCTTGTTGTGTCTTAGGGACCTCACTCTACTTTCTATAGAAGTATGGTCATTTATCCCTAAAGTAGAAAAGCATTTAAACATCTATGGGCTAGAGTTGTGCTGTCTAGAGAAGCAGAATGGTAAACTAATACATAAGGTCCTTCCCAGATAAATATTCCTTGTGGGGGCAATCAGACTTTATATTGTGTTTGAAACAGGTGAGCTAATTAACTTCTTACTTCTAATGTCCATGGCTTACATTTTTTTTCAGCAGCTGTCTCATAATTATTCTTACATTATACATATATGGTCCTGTTGATAGCCATGGCTGTGATATTTGGTTCCTTAGCAACTGAAAATGTACCTAGCAAAGGAAAGTACTTAGTCATGAAATATTGTAGGACAATACAACCTCATCATAATCTACTTATTAATCTAATGAATAGTATTTTTTAGTAAGTGGTGAAAAAATCAGATTTTTTTATTTTTTAATTTTAATTTTTAAATTTTTTATTCATTTTTACACACCTACAACTGTTCCCACTCCCTCTTCTCCTGCTCCCTCCTTGCTTTTCTCCTCTCCCAACCCCACTTATTCCTGGTAATTTCTTCCTGTTTGAAGTTACCCTGTTTTTGTATATAAGACAGGGATGAAGGTGAAGATGGTATATCTGAAATCTTTGTCAGGTTGATTGGCAGGTGGTGGGCAGCAGCGGTGCAGTCCCCCTTTCCAGACTAGCAAGATGCTACTGTGACTTTACATGCTTATAAATTATCTACCACTGTACTAACTCAACTCAGACAACTCTGCACCATAGACGGCATACAAGGTATCATTTAAATGAATAAATATGATGTAATCCCTACTCTCAAGCAAAATCGCATAGTTTTCCTTAATATCATCCTGAATTTAATGGGCTTAAAAGGAACACACTGGGGCATTGGAATCTTCCAATTTGACATATAAAGAATCAAATCTACAAAAATGTACCAGCATCCCACATTCTATTAATTACTCTGCTGTAACAAAATGTCATGGTCAGGTCAACTTGTAGGAGAATTAAATTAGGCTTATATTAAAGATAGTAGTTTGTTATGGGGGAGAGCATGGTTGCAAGCAGCAGGCATGATGACTGGAGCAAAAAGTTCTGCCCTATCAACAGTCCAAGGCAGTTTCTTTATTCATTAATGGTAATCACTGCACACAGAGGGGACTCCCACATCAAATGAATCTATTTTCACATCTTAAAAATATAACTTAATAAAAAAATACTCATGATGGTGTATTATTTAAGGTGCTGACATCTCATAGAAAGACGTCATAAAATTGTCTCGCTTAGTTCAAAGTTGAATTTTCAAATAGATTTCTTTTTCTTCCTCACTCTCTCCTCTCACTTCCTTAATCCTGGCAGCTCCTTACACAGTCATCAATGGTCCATCACCCAGTATTCAGAGTTCATTGCAGAGATCAACAGAAGCCCCTGCCTGCTGGAATGTTTGCACAGGCAGAAAGTAGTCTTGGTAACATGGAAGAAGTCTTGCTAGGACCTCAGAACTTTTTTCACTACCAAGAAGCCTTAGAAGAAATGGAGGTGTGTAATTTCCTACCTCCTATACATTCATTTCTCTACCACACCTTCTTTATTGCCTAAATAGACCTTTAGATCAATGCTATGTCAGTTTCTTGTTACTTATTGGGTGGTTATTACTTCTGCTGTTATAGACAAATTATCATGGCAATGACTGAAAAAGGACTTGTGTTTCTCTTCACACTCAATTTCCACTCTGCTGAGTATAACACAAAGAAATAGAAATTGCTGTAATTTGGGATACAGACAGGTTGTATGAACTGTCTTGACAGATAACAGGTAAAGTTCAGAGTAAACAAAAAGCTATCCTCTGAAGCTAATGAAGATATATACACCACTACTGATGGAGGACATAACTCATATGGTTATTTATGTTAATTAAATATTCATAAAATCATTGTAGGGAGGGCAGTGACATAATATTTGGACTTTTAGAATTAATAGTAGTAAAATTAGTTGGCACCTCACATTTGCTGAATCATTAATAGGGGATCAATTTTTAGTATATACTGTTTTACTTAATTCTTAAAGGTGAAAATTATTTCTACTTTCTTAAAGACCAGGATATTGAATTTTATGTAGATTAAATCTACCCAGGGAGACAAAGTACTCAAGAATACTACTAGATTTAGCTCCTGCTGTTTTTATATTGTTCAAAGGTTCTAAGTAAGATCTTAAACTATAGACTACCTACCAGGTTAACACATAAGCAGTAATTCTGAAATTTTCTGCTTGGGATTTAATCAGCTCAAAATAGTAATGACTTTTACAGTGATTGCTAGAATGTGACACATCATGGTGCAATTTCAGTGATTATAACATGGTCATTTCTATGATATCTTTAATAACAAAGAGAATCTTCAATACTATTTTATAGTCTATAATATAATTCCAAAATAATATGTCATAAACCTGAAATCCACATCACAAACTGTATTTATTAAAAACAGCTTCATTGACAGAAACAGTAAAAATTTAAATAAGGAAAACTGACTTCTTTATGAGTAAATAGTGACATCTTTATGACACTCTGGTGAGTTTTTTTTTTATTCCTGACTATTTAGGGGCAGCATACCTAATGTGTAAACAGTACAGTAGGTCTCTTCAGTTTCCCCACAGTAAATTTGGTATTGATTATTTACAAGGCTTTCTACTGATTATTTACTTATGTGTTTTCTGTATATATGCCTTTGTGTGTACATGCCTATATATGTTTTGATGTGTGTATAAACATGTATGTAGAAGGAAGTTTCTGTCCTACTTAGCCCTGAAGCTCTTCAGTTTCCCCCCACAAAAACACACAGAGGCTTGTATTAATTATAAACTGATTATTCTTTTAGCTCAGGCTTATTATTAACTAGCTCCAACAATGTAAATTAACCTATAATTCTTATCTATATTTAGCCACATGTCTTGGTACCTTTCCTCAGTGTCACATTCTCATCTTGCTTCCTCTGCTTCTGGCTGGTGATTGAAGACAGAGTCTTTCCTTTTCCCAGAATTATCCTAGTCTGGTCACCCCACCTATGCTTCCTGATGGGCTACTGACCAATCAGTGTTTTATAAAACCAATACAAGTGACCAATCTTTACAGGGTACAAGAGCATTATCCCACATAACTTTCCTTTTTTTTTTCTTTTCAAAACAAGAACTCTGGATCTAATCTCCTTTGTTTAGCTAAGCTTTCTTCCTGACCATTATTCATTCATAGACTGAAAGCTGATATCATGTGCGTTATTCTATTGTATTCCACTTTATTTATTTATTTTGAAACATAGCCAGTCTGTCACTGAGCCTGCTGTTCACTGATTGCCTAGATTTACTGGCCCATGAGCTCTGGAGACCCACCTATCCTATCTTTACTTCTACAGCCTGGACCTTGTGCTAGCAGGACTAAATTTGACATGCATTCTGAGGATCAGAAACTTAGGTCTTCTTGTTTGCATTACAGGTACTTTACCAACTGAGGCATCTCCCAAAGCCCAAATCTTTCGTTTAGAAAAAGTAGGAAGCTTTAGCAAAGAGAGCTTTGTACAAGGAAGTGAATCATTATTTGGGTTTGGTGATAATTCTCTCATTTAAAAGCAGATACCAAGGGACATCTCAGGAAACATGACCACTATATGTTTTGTTCATACAGAAGCTTATTTACCTCATTTGTTGGGCTGGAAAGAAAGTATTGGGAAACATGGAGAAAAGTAAAATATTCAACATTGGTCCTGCTTAACCTCAGCATAGATGCAAGTTTATCTAATGGCAGATATGTCTATAATGATGGTACAAAACAATTTGATTTCTCTACCTGGAATTTTCTTAATCTAACTTAGATTATGCATTTCTGTTTTAAATTCTGTCCTCTATGCCTTCAGTTCAAGTCTTCCTTTTGATTCCACCTCCTAAGGCAAAGACACTACTCCGGCTGTCCTTCCCAAATGAGTCCCTCCATTCATTCCATTTCCCCATCAGAAATAACACTTCGGTGAGGGGATGTTACTTACCTTGTGTGGATGTGACTGACACCTGCCACACAGAGGAGAGCACATGCAAACGTCTAGACCCTGAGATGTTTTCCAAGATGGTTTTAAGTATGAGCCACACAATGCTCTTATTTTTGAGTTAGAAGGCAGTGATTGAGATAAATCGTATTGAAGTTATCCTGGCCCTGCATAATGAACGTGGAAAGAGAGTAAACATTCTATGCCTTATTTTGTAAAGCTATTCATTCCACCAAAAATAAGGAGCTATGGTTCAGGGAGTGACCAGGATTCCTAGAAGCTGCCTCCTGTACTGTAACAATGCTGACAGCATTTCTCCATTTGCATGCAGCCCCACTTACAGCGTTGGTAAATGTTTAGAAAACAGCGTACAAAGATTTCTACACATTTTAATAAGCTGCTGAATCTTTTTTGACAAGGTGACTTTGTTTCCTTCCTAGGCTTGGAAATTGTGAATGGAAGAATTATGGAATGTCATTTTCCTATGTTCTGTCATCACATAGCTCTCTTTACGAATGAAAACTAGATTAAAATACCAAATCAGTGAAAATGATTCAATTGAAGCCGATCTGCTTCCTTTGGAAGTGTTTGTTTATCTGAAAGTTTTCAGTTGTATTTCTGGGAGAAAATATTGTTAAAACGGTTGCATCTAGGAAACGCTCAATTCACCTAATAGTACAGAAAAATAAACAGTAAATTGAATCTTCAGAACCATAATTTATCTCTAATTTGGAATGCGTCAATCACCAGACCATTAACTTTTCCAAACCTGAAATCGGTATGAGACCACATGCTGGGCATTTATAAGCTAAGTGTCTCAATGAAGTCAAATCACTCTGCTTTTGCAATTATTAGTCTGAGAGTAGTGGCATGCTGGTTCAAACTCTGGCAGTAACAATTTTCTAAAAATACAGTTTAAAGTACTGTCTATCCAAAAAGATAACCAGACATTGAATAAAATTGTTTCATGCTCGTCTGTATTTTAAAGAAACTGCAGACACACTCCCACCAAGACCCAAAAAACATATTTATATATTAAGAGTTCTAACATAGGTGTTCACTTTTGGACTTTTTCAGGTTTATTTAAGAATATAATTTAAAAAGCACCATCCATAAAACTTTCTATAAAAATATTTTATAGAGATTTTACTTATATGATATACAATTAGCTATAAGTCCTTAAGTGGTGCACATATATCCCCAGAGGAGTGTGTTATGTTACGAGTGTTTTCATTCTTATTATATAGCCATACTCTAAGTTTTCTGTTTCAAGTACTATCTTAAAATTGAACAAATTTTATTCTGAAAATGAAAAAATAAATGTACTTTAATATTGTATAGAAACCTTTTATTTATATCTGTAAAGACTTTCTGCTTAGAGACTATGACTCTTCATGGGCATGGCTTTGACACATAATTTAAATTGGATTCTCTAGGAGTTCATTGACTATGTAAGTCGTGTGCCACACAACAAAATTTTGTTCAGCCATGGGCCTCCTTTTTCACTTATGGTGTAGTCAGATTATGCATTTAATAATATCGTAGCCAAGTTTTGTAAGTATTCTCAGCGATGCTCATAAAAGGTGAAATTGCCTAATGACAGACTCCTCACCATATCCCTGTCATTGAGAAATGAAGAGCTATAATTGAGTTTATCTTTAAGGGTTTAAAATCAAATATTCAAAGTTACAAAATAAACCCTGTATCCAATATTCCCCGTGCTCCAACACTTTAATGCCTCAGGTAAGACTGTGAGACATTACCCAAAGCTGTTTCAGCTGATGCCAGGATGACTTTCTTTCTAGTTTTCATCTTACTATAAATGGAAAAGCAGTATAAATGCAGATAATAAGGCTTGATTAAAAAAGATGCTAAAATATTTATGAAATATCCTCACAAAGGCGAAATGCAAAATTAATTGGCCTCAGTCATGTGCTTTAATCAAGTATATTGTAGATGTTAATCAGCACATGCTTAAAAGATAAAGCTGCCAAATCTAATATGCTTAATATTAATTTCCTAGATTGGTTTTATTTTCATTGATAGTATTAAATAACAGAGACTTGGAATAGATGTCCTATTCTACTCTTGCTAAAAAATAGATTTTTTTTCTGGAAAATTAGAAAGGGAAATTATTAACTTTTCCAAAGATTGATATTAATACTGTCCACTGAAATTTGTAATTAAGAATCCAACCATGTCCCTTTCCTGCACAGAGATAATACAGACTCAGCTGCCAATCCCTTGGATATTGTCTATCTTGTCTTAATTTAATGTGAAACACTGAAGTTTGTTTTGCTCTTGGGGTTACATGTTGGGAGCAGTGAGACCCCAGATCCTGAATTTCTTGTATGCAACTTGTTTTCCCCTGATCTGAGTGCCTACAGCTGCTCTGAGCACAAGACCTTCAGGAGTTCCTGATGGCAGGAGAGTGGTTTCTGGTGGGTTTGGCTGGGGCGTGGTGGCTATCTCTCTATAATCTGCCCCTGAACACAATAAAGGGGGCATTCTTGGGGAATTCAAGGATGACCCGTGTCGCTGTCAAAAAAATGTTTGTGTATTTTAACCTCCAGCCCCGTTGACCAAAGTTCGCAAACTGGGTGCCAGCACACAGAGCACAGACACCAGGGCGCGGGGCGCGGCAGTTACATTTAACTCACGCATTGAAACAAAGCACAGAAAAAATCGTTCTGCATGGTAAGGTGGTAGATGTTTTGTTGCTGCTGTTAAGTTTTTCTTTTCCTTTTGCTTTTTTTTTTTCTTTTTTCACGAGTAAACTGCAGATAGTGCTGATGCAGCAATTAGAAAAAAGCAATCTGAAAAGAAGAGTGTTTAAAAAAGTTATGAGGATGGCATCGGCTCAGCAAGTAAATATAACAAATAGTAAGAGGAGACTCGGAAAGGATTTCACACCTACTGCTGCTTTTCAAACTTAACTATTAAATGTTTTTAATTGAAATAAAATGGCATCACTTCCGTTTTTTCCTTTTCTCCTGCCAGCTCCTCTCAGTTAACCTCCCTCAGATCCCCCTCCTATGTCCCTCGACTCTCAAGTTGGTAGCTTCTTTTTCTTTGACTATATTTGTCATATCCATGCACACAAAAATGTATAATCACATAATTATATATAATCATATAGTAAGTATATAATATAAATTAGGTATTAATAATGTTGAGTCTGTTTTTGTTGTGTGTGTATATGGTTTCAAGGCTGAACTCTCTGCAGTTCCATATTAGTTAACCAATAAGGAGTCTCATGGCTGGGAGAGAGCCATTCTCCTCCCTTCAATCAACAGTTGTGCCTGTAGTTCTCTGTCTAGCAGTGGGGCCCAGGAAAACCTTTCCCCTCCCACGTTAGCATATCCATGATGTTGTTGTTGCTCCTCTCTTGTTTACAACCATTTTAAGAAGAGAATGTCCCACAAGAGACTTCCTGGTATTCTGGCTCCTACCATCTTTATGCCCTCATTCCAGGATGTTCCCTGAGCAACAGATGCAGGCTCTGTAATAGAGATGTATCCACCAGGGTTTGGTTTCTTCATGATCCACTGATTTCTGCACTGTGTCCAGTAGTAATTCTCCATGATTATCTTCAATTGCTACACTCAGAAGCTCCTTTGATGAGAGGGTGGTAGCTAACTGTTCTATGAGGATAAGTATAAGTTTTAGAAGACAATCAAGAGCTATTTTGGTCTAGTAAAGTGATGCTGTTAGGTTCTTTTCTACGGTTTAGGAAGCTGGCTAGGTTTTCAGTATAAGGCATGGTTTTCTCCTGTTGAGTGGGCTTTAAGTCCAATTAGGCAACTAGATTGCCACTGACATGTGAATACCACTCATATATACATATATATATGTATATATATATACATATATATAATTTATCAGTTACAGAAGTTATATAAAAGTTACACTCTATATATATTATTTGTGTGTACATGTATGTTTTTATATACATATGTAAATATTTCGTATGCATAAAAGATTATGTATGTATATATGTGTATTTAATTTTACCATGCTATTTAATTGTTATCATTTATAGGTGTTGTAGCTGGGTAGAATTAGTTAACTGCTTTTTTTCCCCTCTGTAACTTGCGTATTTTCTGGAACAATGAAAGCTAGACTGCAGGAAAGAGGTTTTCACATTAAATCCAGCTCGTGTCATCTGAGCCCTGTGCCCTAAATATGTGGTGTCTTCAGCAATAAATCCCGACCCTGCCGGGTGGTGGTGGCACACACCTTTAATCCCAGCACTCGGGAGGCAGAGGCAGGCGGATCTCTGTGAGTTCGAGACCAGCCTGGTCTACAAGAGCTAGTCCCAGGACAGGCTCCAAAACCACAGAGAAACCCTGTCTCGAAAAACCAAAAAACAAAACAAAACAAAACAAAACAAAACAAAACAAAAAAAACAATAAATCCCCACCCTCAAGTCCTGAGGGATAAGCAAAGGACTACATTAAAATCTATGTTGTTTGGGGAGTCACTGGGACTTCCTTGACCAACTCTTCAAAAGGATGATTTTAGTGCCTGGTACTGGTTTTTGCTTGCTTGTTTGTTTTTTCTCTGTGGTTCTTGTGGGAAGAATTGCCAGGCCAGATGGCTTAACTTCCTTTAAAATATATATTAATATATCTGTCTGTCTGCCTATCTATTCACTTATATGGTTAGTATATAATTTTTGATAAACAGACTATAATATGGCTCCTTTAGAATTCATTGTATAACCTTGGTGTTAATTGTACCACATTATCTATTAACGTCCCTTCTTCCTTATTATTCTGCTTCCCACTTTATATTATCACTGTCCTGTTATCCCCCCTCAACCCCACGGTCCCTCTATACTTTCCACGTTTCAGTGGTTACCCGAGGTTATATAATTCCATCTGAGGATTTGAAGCCAGTAACCACAGATGAGACAGAGCATGAAACTTTTGTCCTCTGAGTCACTTAAAATCTTCTCTAAGTCCTTTTCCTTACCTGCAAATATAGCGACTTCATTTTTCTTTATCAGTACATTGTATATATTTGCCACATTTTCATTACCTATTTATCTATTTAAGGGCATTTAGGTTGTTTCTATTTCCTGGCCGCTGTGAATAGGGAAATTATTAACATTGCTGAGCAAGTGTCTGTGGAATACGATGTCTAGTCGTTTGGTCACATTCCCAGGAATTACAGGATGGGCCACATTTTATATTTACTCTCAAATTTGTTTTCGACATTTTTCTATATTGGCTTCCAGTGTGGCTGAATCAATTTGTCTTTCTTCCAACAGTGAATGTGGGTTCCTCTTTAACCACAACTTCACTAAGCATTTTTTGTCAGTTGTATTGTTGATACTGATTGAGTTGAATTGGAATCTTGAAGTTGTTTTAATTTGCATTTTCCTGGTTACTAAGGATGATATGCACTTTTTGAGGTATTTACTAATCATTTTTATTCTTCCATTGGAAACTTTCTATTTGGATCTGTTTCTTTGACTCTTTGTGTTTTTAGTTCCTTTACTTTGTAAAATGTACAGAGCAATATAAGAGAAAACATAGAATATTTATCCTTTGGGTCTGTGATACCCCATTCAGGAAAATTGTTTCTAATTATATCCATTTGCTTTCAGATCTCATAATTTCACTTTTCTTGAAGTCACCATGTAATGGAGGAGACAATTCTCCAACTGTACAATTTATGGCACCAAACAAAATTTCCAGTGCCATGAATGGGTTATAAATTGTTGAGTCCTTGACTAAAGGTGTCCTACAGATGACCTTCTGCCCAAAGATTCCAAGTTGTTGCCAAGGTTATTGGTTAGTCTCTATAATCTGATTGTAAGGGCCTATTTTTGATTATGCCATTGAACATGAAGAAATTTAGCTGATGAAGCTTTACCCTTGCTACCTAGCATTCATGGGGATGATGGTCCCTCTGGAATTCTACCAGAAGAGAAAATTAAGCATTAATATCACAGACATACAAACCTTGCAACCCAAAATAGGCACTTGCCTGTAAGATATACTAGAGAAACAATTGTGGCACAAAAGCTTTGGAAGTATCTAAAAATATTCTGATTGGATTCTAATCCATATTTGACATTGCTAAAATAGCCAAGGACCTGATATTAAATAGGTTGCGAACCCTAGGGGAAAATCTATTATTATTATTCTGGTAAAGGAACATAGCAATGAAGTGGCTCCTAATGGTACACTGCTATATCCATAAATCAGTTCATCACTCACTGCTCAACAGAATTTGCAGTAGGTAGAAATTAACATAGACATCCATAATTTGACTGTATGGGGAGTAGGGAACTTTGGAACACTCAGCATTAATTGGGCTATTTTCATCAAACTCCTCCCTTAAGGCTCAGGGTTCTAGCATACATTTTACAATAGCCAGACATGGTAGATGACTCCAAGATAATAGCATCTATCAGACACAACAGGGTTGACACACTTGGGACTTCACAGACACTGTGACAGCATCTGAGAGACTGTACAAGTTAAATCAGTCAAAATCCTGCATAGATCAGTGGACAAAAATTTCCAACCTAACCAAGATACTATTTATAATTGGTACCTGTTCAACTCGTAGTTCAAGATTTAGAGGACGGTATGATGAAACTCTTATTGCTGGAGGGATATTTTGAGAGACCTGACACAACACAGGACATCATATAGCAAGAGGAATGCATACTAGTCAATGCTTAACAGGAGTGTAGTGTAGAACCCAGGAGGCAAACCAAATAATAAACTCTTAGTTCATTCTTCTATGGTTGAATGTAAATCTACTCACATGGGCAGAACTCATAAGGCTTGATATAACATTTACACCTTATTTCATCTCATACCACCTCCCATTGTAAATTAAATTTGGAAGTTTTGGTAGTGACATTCAAATCATGGCATCTAGGTCCTGAGGACAGGAAGCCTTGGTAGAAGAGGAGACAGGGAATGTCTTCGTGTTTCTATTGCTGTGAAAATACCACAGACATTGCAACTCCCATAAATGAAAACATTTAATTAGGTGGATTACAATTCAAAGGTTTATTCCATTATCATCATGGCAGGTGGCTGGAGAAGCAGCTGAGAGCGCTACGGTTTGATCTGCAGGTAACAGGTGATCTGTAACACTGGGCATAGGTTAAGCATAGAAGGCCCCCAAACCGCCTCCCACAGTGACACACTTTTCTTCAACAAGGCCATTTCTACTCCAACAAAGTCCTACATCCTAATAGTGCCCACTCCCATTGGGGGCCATTCCTTTCAAATCACCACAGGGAGACAATGAGTATCTTCATGAGCAATTAGGTACAGTGAACACAGAAAGACAGCCATTATCCACATACCTACAGACAAGGGAGGGGACAGTGCAGTGCATCTGAGGAATGAGCAGACATAGAGCATGCTTTCCAATTACCGTTGAGTCTCTTTCCTCCTTGTGCTGCTCCCAAGTGTGTATAGTTCTTGCTAAATCAATTGCAATTGAAAGAAGTTGGGTGAAAAAAATAATAGCAAAACAATGACTTATAATTAGTGAGGCTAACAGCTTCATGTAAGCAAAATGAACAATTTCCAGGGCTTTTATGTACTTCCCCCAATGCACTAAAAGAATTGTGATTATGCATTTGTTCTAGAAAGTGAATGGAAGGTGTTAAATTGCTTAGCTTTATTACAAATGAAAGAGTTGCCTGGTAATTAACATCAAGGCATTCATTTCATAAGAGGGTATTAGCTAATGTCTTGTCATAAAGTAGGACAGATTAAAATTTAAAAAGATGAAGCACTAAGAGTTCTTTCAGGCTAAGCAAATCTTTGCCTTTTCAAAACTTGGTTCAAGTGAAAATAATTTTAGGGCATTTTCAGTGCCAGGCTCATGGCTGACTCTACAAGGTAATGCAAGAGTTAGTCCCTTGGTGATGCGTATGATGAATGGAGCTTGGTCCAGTCATTTTCCAGCAACAATGTTTTAATGAGAAGGTCATATTCCATTGATGAAAAATTGGTCCTCTTTAAAGTTTTTTTTGTATAAATCTAGAAGTCCATAAATGTTTTAAAAAGTACAATGCTGATATACTTAACAATCCATAGAAATGTGGAGTTAATTTGAAGTTTGGCTAAAATGTTAAAACTAAGAAGCAAAGCTAAAATACAAAACCAACAAAACAAATAAAAAACCAAAGAGACTTAGAACATATCTAGTTAACTCATTTTGGACATGAAACATCTGAATAACATATGTGGTCATGTGAATGAGAAGAATCTAGTGTTTCCTAAGGTATTATTTATACTAGCTCCATATGAATAGTATTTATTACTGATCAACTTTCATACATTTGAATGTGAATTTTGGCATCTACTTTGTATGCATACCTTATTTTAAGAAAGAAGTAAAAATTGCAAACATCTTGACACATTCATTTTTGAAGACCTTACCATGATTGGCCGATAACACTCAATCAACAATTGTAAAACAGATGGAAAGATGTTGAAAAGTATTAAGTAGTAAAACTATCTTCATCTTGATATATTTACAAATGATTTTGTCATTTAGATCTTTCCTGTAGAAATGTTATGAATGTTCAAAAGTCTTAACAATGTGATTTTAGGTGGTGTGCATAATTTTGGCATATAATCACTGATTTTAGTGTTTACAAATATTTACATTGACAGCTATAGAAAAGGTTTTCAACAGGATTGACATAAACATATTATGTCATTTATTTTTAAAGTAACCAATTTTGATAGTAATTTAAACAAATTAACTAGTAATAATTTAACAGAAGTGAGGTATTTCTTTCACAAAAGAAACTTCAGCCTGCTGAGATGAGAATCTTTTCAAAGACCTGTTTATCACAGTGCACTTTAGCTCCCTGAAGCATTTGTTTACTGATTACACAGGACATGCCTTCCTGCTATGTGTTGGTTAGTTGTTGGTATCTGTGTGGCTTTGTTCAGTGTGCTCCCTTCAAATGCTCCTGAACTTTCCTTGCCTCCACCCTCCGCACTGGGGCTGCATATGCTTGCCTTTGCACACAACTTCTGCATAGGTGGCTGGGCATCATAATTCAAGTAGATTTGGTGGCACAGCAAGCACTTTACTCATTAGCTATGTCTCTAGTTCCTAAACTGGAGCTTTTATGAGCAAAAATAGCGTGCAAGTGCCTCAGTACCCCCTCTCTGCCTGCAGCAGGCTCAGTCTACCCAGCCTGCCAGAAACCTTGAGAAACAAAAAGGGTGGAGATGGGGGGAGAGTCACCTTCTCCTTCAGGTACTCCGTCGTCATTTCAGGCAACTCCAGCGTCAATCAGAAGGTGATGCCTCATGATGGGTAGAGGCAAGAATAATTCATGCCTTGATCTGCTTAGTCATGCTGTGTGCATTACCAATCTTTTTAACATACCAAGATTACTAACTACATGCAGATGTATATGTATGATGCATATTTGCAAGTATATTTATCTGACTTTGCAAGACAAGCCCCAGCAGAGGCGATGCCACAAAGGGATGCTGGCTGCTTCCCAGGTGTTTTCTATGCCATTTGAAGCCTAGCAACTTCCTGAAAAGAGAACTAAAGTAAAGTCATTTTTACAAAGAAATTTTAGGGAGAACTGTGATTTTTTTTTAAAAAAAAACATATCTCTGAATTTATTTGAAGCAAAGCTTGCATTCTCAAAGCTTTTCCAACTTTATATTTGAATGATACAAAAATACATTTTTGTTTTGAATTTTTGAGATCACGGCATTTTTGTCTTTCCTTTCCTACCTTCAACCCCTCTCAATACCCTTCTCTATTCTTCGTCAAATTTATGGTCTCCTTTTTAGTCACTAATTTTTCTTTAACTCATACACTTTTGTCTATGTACATATATATTCTTAAATATGACCTGTTTAGTTCATATAAGGTTACTTCTGTGGATATTTTCAGGACTGACAGTTTTCCATTGGGAAACCAATTGTGCTCTTCCATGTGGGTAATCACTTCTATTCCTAGCTTTCTTCATTTTTCTAGAGTTCTTTGTATAGGGTTGAGGCCTTCTAGGCTTTTCCTCATCCACTGTGGCATGTCCTTTGGTATCATTCTGGTTCAGTTCATGTTTGGGAAGTCATGCTGGTGTGTTTTTTTTTCTTCTTTTTTTAAAATTTATTTATTTAATTAAGGATTTCTGCCTCCTCCCCGCCACCGCCTCCCATTTCACTCCCCCTCATCAGCTTGAAGAGCCATCAGGGTTCCCTGACCCGTGGGAAGTCCAAGGACTGCCCACCTCCATCCAGGTTTAGTAAGTTGAGCATCCAAACTGCCTAGGCTCCCCCAAAGCCAGTATGTGCAGTAGGATCAAAAACCCATTGCCATTGTTCTTGAGTTCTCAGTAGTCCTCATTGTCTGCTATGTAAGTCCGGTTTTATCCCATGCTTTTTCAGACCCAGGGTAGCTGGTCTTGGTGAATTCCCGAAAGAACATCCCCATTGTCTCAGTGTGTGGGTGTACCCCTTGTGGTCCTGAGTTCCTTGCTCGTGCTCCCCCTCCTTCTGCTGGTGTGTTTTTATGGGTGTGGCTCAGACATGGATAGTAATCAATGTTCCTCACAAGCATTGAGACTCAGTTTTTTTCAATCTATTTCTTTTCTTGCTTGGAATATCTGCTAATTTACTTTCAATTCTTAAACCTCTTAATCCAAATGAATGAGATAATAAAATTTGGTGGCAATGAGTCTAGGGCATCTTAGATGAATATTCTATGAAAAGAATTCCATTGTATATTGTTATTTTCAATTTTTGACTAATCAAAAATTGTGAACTGAATGCCAATAACTGGTAGTATAAAGATTTTCAAGATTGATTTTTTTTTTTCTGTGCAATAGACCTGCAGAACAATCTCTGGGTGTAGTTGGGAAGCCTCATGTAAAATGCGGTGTGATTAGTGAAGTTAAGAGACAAGAACTACTGTAAGTTCAAGGAGCCCAGCCTCCTTAGGTACATAGGTAGAAAGTTTATTGACTGGAGTCAAACAAAACAAAGGTGACTTCAAGTACAGACAATTGTAAGGATGTATTATGACAAACTAAAGGAATATTATAATACATAGTGAAACAGCAAGGAGATCTCACTCTACCTGCTCATATCCAGGCTTCATCAACAAGGGTACAAAGCAAGACTGGGATCAACCAGTCTTAGAAGTTAAGGAAAAGTGGTTTTATCTGACCACAGACTTGATAGTGTTTACCACTATCACTTTATTCTTCAAAGTATCCAATAGAGAGCTATGTATGCAGGTGGGGCCAGTTTGGAGGCCCGAGGGAAGGAGAGAATTATGGAAACAAAGTTTGGTTAATAAGCATTGTTTTTTCAATGACTGATCAGTTGGACATAGATAATGCACAGAACTGATGCTTGGATGGTCTGTGATAGATAACAAGACCGTGTGTGATTACAGTTAATGTTTTTATGGGGGAAGTAAGGTTTTCAATAAGTCATTTCTAGAAGGAAAAATGAAAGATGTCTTAATCTTGACCATATATGTCCACCCACCTACCCCAATATCACAGGGTTCTGACAATAGGAGGTAATACAAAAGAGTGGGCATTGGTGATGGAATTCTGAGGACGAAACTTAGGTTCTAGAGGCACAGCAGAGAGCTCAAAGCAAGGGAGTCTAAGGGTGCCAGTTGCCCAGCAAAAATGTCTGCATAAGAATGTTTACCTCAGAGAGAGGGTACAGAGACATGTTCAAACGTCAAATTTTGAAGTTTGTGTGGGGAAGACACTACTTTCTGAAATAGATACAATTTCCACTTAGAGCATCCAAGTTTAGCTGAATTAAGAAATCAGATGTAAGATTGAGAGCATGAGCAAGGACTTTTCTGCTTTCCAGAGGGTGAGAATGACCATAGACTCTGCATCTCGAAAGTGGTTCAGCTCTTGTAGACTAGGGGGGCATGGTAGCATGCACAAAACAAGAGAGCAGGCAGATCCTGCTACATACTATGTTTAAAAGGAGGGTCTATTATTAAAGAAAACTGACTTATTTTCAGCTTTTGAATAATAGCCTCATGCATCTTGGACCTCTGTCGTTTCCCTGAAATTTCTTTTTGTTTTGTAGGTCAGCTTTCTGAGTCTCATATGGGAAAACGCATAGTTAAATTTAGGAAGAAAATAGAATATAAATAGCTATTTTAAAGGATTGTAAGGGTTGAAAAATTACATGTCAAAATTGAGAATGTAAAAGTTAGATTCTGTGTTTCTTTACTTTAAATTTCTTTTCTATTTTTCCTGTGTTGATAGCATTAATATGAATATTGAATTATATTTTCTTTCAAATCGTGAATATACTGTTTATATGCAACACATACTTTGGTAAATGAATTGCATGTGGTTTGCCATTTATTTTCTATGGGCAATTTTAAATTTATTTAAATATCCAAGAAGTACTCATAATATATAAATATAAATGCAATGAGATGGAAAAAACTCGGGTTTATATTATTATTTCAGAAGAATATTGTGAAAGTTTTGTGTATGGGAAGAAAACATTATGTTCCTGATCCTGTATATTAAAGCTCCCAAGGATGAATTCAGACACTCCAGTAACCTCAGAACTTCTCTCTATAGTTGGTCTAATCAACCTTGAAATATTGCATTCAAATTCCAAATGTATGTAAAAAGGCATATGGCTGTTCTTTAGATTTCTCATCTGAATGCTCGCTCATATTTTATCATTTATTTATAACAGTGCTTAAATCCTTACTGTGGTATTCTATATTAAGCATACATTTCTTTATCAGCATAAAATCTTAGAGTATGGAGCTTGTCTTTCAGGATCTTTGACAACCCTATAGATCTAGATACGGTGCCATATGATGAGTGTTAATTGATGCACATATGCATGAAATAAAAATTAGTGAAAAAAAGGCCCTGAAAGCTTGAGGGGTATATGTAAGGTCTGGAGGGATGGGTGAATTGTTGCACTTACAGTATAATCTCAAACAATAAATAAACACTTGAAAAGACTAGGCAACTGAAAACACGTGTTGTTAAAAAATTTTAAATCGAACATCATTCCATTGAAGATTGCAAATCTCAAAAAAATTAAAATTTTGTATAATTTAGACCTTACAACATGTTTAAACATTTGCATGTGTTGCAAATGCCATCTGAGGTTTTTTGCTCCTTAGATCCTGAGCAAGGCTTGCTCTCTGCCCTGTGATTCTTCTCAATCCTAATTTTCCTTCATGTTATAGTTGAAGGAGCTTTCCAAGAATAGAGATGGTGTTTCTCTATCATCAACTTTAGATTCACTCCCATAAGTTCCTCATTTTTAACTCATCCTTAATCCTGGGACGTGCCATAAAGAACCTTCCTTTGCATTGTTTGCTTCTTGTATTCCATGGTGAATTGCATATGGCATATCTGAAGCTCCCTAGGTTAGTTTTTTAGTATCATTTTTGTACCTTCAGTGTGGCATAAACTTATTGCCACTCAGCGTTAGTTGTTCATAGATCCTTCTTGTCTTCCAAACTGCACAACTTATTCTTGAGGATGGATGGTGCAATGTTCTTATTTGTCTGCCCAGGATTTCCCTTTGTACAGTACCCATTGATAACTTATCAATAAGTGCTTATTAAATTAATTAGTAAAAGTTTGCTTCAATAATTTTTTATTCTATAGAATAAAAAGCAATGAATTTTATAAATCTAAACTTTTAGGAATATTTTTTCTTACTGGGAATAATAACTCTACAGGTATAAATGTCCCTTAGATCTGTTGCTCTTAGCTAATATATATGTAAAATTTTAAATTCTGCATCATCATTATGGTTTGAATGTGGCCTCCCAAGTACATCTATAGGAAACATGGTCCCCATATGTGTCAGGTAGAGGTATAGAACCTCTAAGAGATGAAGTGCAGAAGGAATGCTTACGGTTGTTGAAGAGACTGCTCTAAGGCCGGTCCTCAACAACGGGAGCTGTGTTAGATCCCAAAGGGGCATTTCATTGTACAGAAGCGATGCATGTCTTTTTAATCTTTCTACCATATTACCATGCAATCTATCCCCCCCAGGATGTGCTCAATCACATGCCACTTGCCGTAAAATCCCTACTAGAGCTCAGTTGGTATGGACACCACACCCTTAACATCACAACTAGGGAACAAGTAAACTTTTCTTTTATGTACTCAACCTCTTTAGCAACAGAAAGTGGGATAATATGAGGGTATTGATAATCTCATTAGCATATTACTATTGCTATTCACTATACTATCCATCACTTATATACTTTTGAAAACCAAATAACAGTAAAAGTACTATGATCATTGCATCATAGGAATGAACAGTGATATTATGGTCTCTTAGATATGAACTGATGAATATATATGTATAAGTCTTATTTATCTAAATATATTCATGTAACTATCACATCTATATAGCTACTGAGGTTAATAATTTAAGATTATAGTTGATGACAGAAACAACATAGCTACTTTAGACATAGTGTTTTATAGTTAGCTTTGAACTTACAGTCAAAAGTATAATAAGAATGCTTGATAGGATCAGAAACAAGAATCATTAATTCTTCATGAGGGCATCAGAGAAGTTTCACAAGGAGGTCATTGTAAATGTATTCCTTTGAGGATGACTAAGCCTTTTCCAGGAAGAAGGTACCATTCAGAACCCCAGAACCTAGATCAGAAGGAATGTGGGTAGTCTCAGATACATAAGCAGAAATGAGGGTAGAAAGTTAAGGAGAACATTACCACAAAAATAGCAATTACATCCAAATAATTTTCTTTCTTTTTTTAAGTAGAATATTGCCAATACTTTAGTGTGTATTTGAATTACTTTTATTTTATTTTATTTGGTTTTTCAAGACAGGGCTTCTCTGTGTTACAATCTTAGTTGTCCTGAAACTTGCTCTTGTAAACCAGGTTGGCCTCGAACTCATAGAGATCCACCTGCTGGGATTAAAGGTGTGCACCACTACCCCCTGGCTACCTTTATTTTATTGATGAAGTATTAAAAGAAGTAATTTATAAATTAAAATGTACCTGCCAGACAAATATATTAGAAAAAGGTTAACATTCATAGCATAAATATGAATTCTTGCAGATTCATTCTAGTTTAGCATTATAATACCAACTTTCAGAAAATAGAATATTTAAGTATATTTTATTAAACCAATAATTACATTACCATTAGTCAATATTGTTTCTATTTTACACTTGATTTAGATTTTTTCCAAGGCCATTGCCGAAATCTTAGAGCACTAGATAAAATTTTGTACAGATTTCTTTTGGAAACAAAATTTGTGGGTTTCTTTCATGTAAATGACTACTCATTTTTAAAGATCATAATTGCATTCTCTTGGTAATGAATGCATTAGGACTAAAGCGCATTCATATTGTTTGATCTTATTTTTCCCTCTTGGCATTCCTTGCCAGTGTTCAACTCCTAATAATTTAAAAAAATATTGGGTTGTCAAAAAAGCAACAGTGCAACCATAGAACTAGTCAGAGCTGGCTGAGGCACGAGGCGCGTGGCTGATATCTTGGCACGTTGCTTTGCAAGTGAAGAGGAAACCTTCAAATGAATAGACACTCCCCGTAGTTTGGATTTCAAGAAGGCTTATTTTCAAATTATTTTCTATTTTAAATTAAGCCATGACTATCCATAGTTAGGAGAGTTGCCTTGGCATTTCATACACCATCTACTTGTTCAGAACTGTTCATCTGCACAAGCATAACCGAGTTGAAGTGCATAGTTGGGTTGTAATAAACCATTGCAGTACATCAATAATTAAGGTTTGTCATCTAAATTTCCATAATATTATTTTCTCTCTTGTCAAAAATTGTTTTCCAAAGATAACCACGCTTTTTTTTATGATGTATACATGTGTAGTCAAAATTTTTCTTTTCGCTGTCAGCTCACAAATAATGACATGGAGACTTATTGCTTATGAAAGCTAGGTCTTTAGGTTTGTTTCTAACTAGCTCTTGTAACTTAATTAAGTAATATTTTTAAATATTTAAACTTTGGTGCATTATTCTGTTCTCACATGGCACATAAATTGCCTAGAACGTCGTCACCTTTGCCCTTATGGATTCTTATGATGTTATTTCATTCTATTTACTGTGATTCAATGCCTAACCATTCCTCTATTCTGCCTAACCATAATTCCTATGCATTCTCTGCTTCTAGGACATTTTCTATTTCTAATGACAGAACCTGAGAGCAAGAGTGTTTATCTGTTTTCCTTAGGGGATTTTGTACCTTATAAGGTAGCAATCAAATATTTATTAAATAAATGAGAAGATAAAATAATAAGATGATTAGGATGTTGATATTCTCTGCATCAACTAGCTGAAGAATTTTAATTTATTTTAACCCTTTAGGTTACTCAGTAAATTTTGTTACTGATGTAGTCTGTAATTCTAAAACTATTTTATTGTTATAAAGCAAAATATTATTGAATATAGTTTTGCCTCATTATGGTTGGTGCATTGGCTCCAGAAGTTTCTGTGGATGAAAAGATTTTCAAATATACAAATCTCTCATAAAATAGTGCAGAATCTGCATATAACTTACACACATGCTCCTGTACACTTGAAATCATTTCTATATGACTTAACACAGATGAAATGCATGTGCATTATAAGTAATTGTTATGGTATAGAGTTTCTGAGGAATAATGGCAAGGGAAAACAGTCTAGGGGATGGAAAAATTGATCAGTAGGTCAGAGATTTACTCCCTAAGTGTGCGGACCACAGCTGAACTAACCAGAAGCTACATACCCACATACCTACTACAGCAGCCTGTCTGTTCTAGAACCCAGGAGATAGAGACATGGAATTCCTAGAGCAAGCTAATTAACTAGAGTAGAAAGATGGCAAACTGGCTTAAAATGATAAACTCTCCTTCAATGTATCAGGCGGAGGATGGATAAGAAAGACCCCCAAACACGCACAAGGCTGCACAGCTTCAAGCCAGACTAACCTCCATCATTGAGAGAGGGATGTGAACATCCATAACTAATGACATATCTGTAATTGGTGCCCAGTTGCAAAAGAAAAGAGTCTTCTCCCAAGAAAATTCACTGGATTTAATTATACTTCAGGATAGACCCCAGGGTCAGTAGTAGCTTGAGGCTACTAACACCAAACGAATATGAACTCAATGGTATCTTGTACATTGCTGTCTCATAATGCTTTGTTGAGACATTTTTTTTTAATTTTTATCTTTGTGGTATTTTGCTCATACATTTTGGTTTTAATTTTGGATTCTCTGTGGGTTTGTTTGTGTATTTGTGTCTGTCTTTCTGTGTTTGTGAGATAAAGGGTGTGTGTATGTGTGTGAGTTTTCTGATTTTTTTTTGTTTTTTAGAGAGTTGGGTGGACAAGAATGATCAGAACATATTATATGAAAAATATTTTTCATTAAGAAAATAAAGAAAAAACAATAAATACAAATCAGCTCAAAGGAAAAAAAATCAACATTACTCTTGGCTCCTGCATGAACACACACACACACACACACACACACACACACTTTTTTACATATACATACATCGTCACACACACACTCACACAGTCAAAAACATGCTCACATGCACATTCACACACAAAGATGCACACACATACAAACGCAATCACACACATATACACAAATTCTCTCTCCTACACACATTCACACAAACACACATAAAACCACATGTGTCCCACAATACATTCCTGCATATTATATTTTTACATATAATATATTCTGATCAATCTTTCTCACACAACTGCTTCTCTATTTAAACACACACACATGCATTCTCATTCAAAAACAGAAAAAGACAAACACACATACACACATACACATGCACATACACAAAAAAACCCCACAGAGAATCCAAAGTTGGAACCAAAATATACCAGCAATATGCAAATAATATACATACACAGAAATAAATATACATGCTTAATGAGGTTGCAGTATTTTGTACCAGTTTTCAGTTTGTAGCCAAATCAGGGGGTGTGGAACTTAAAATATGGAATGTCAGATGAAACGTGTTTCCCTAGAAAAATATTACATAAAAGATACAGTAAAATGTTATCAAAAAAAGATATCAATTAAATTTCATAAATTAGTCCTAACTACGATAATTAATGAGAATAAATAAAAAGCGTCTTTAAAGCCAGCCTGGGCGGTTTGGATGCTCAACTTACTAAACCTGGATGGAGGTGGGCGGTCCTTGGACTTCCCACAGGTCAGGGAACCCTGATGGCTCTTCAAGCTGATGAGGGAGAGGGACTTGATCGGGGGAGGGGGAGGGAAATGGGAGGCGGTGGCGGGGAGGAGGCAGAAATCCTCAATAAATAAATAAATTAAAAAAAACCATATACATAAAATAACAAAATAAAAACAATTTCTGAAAAAAAAAAGCGTCTTTAAAACACATTTCCTTGTATTTCCCAAGGAGAAAGAGCTGAATGAGTGGTGGCATCTGCTGGTTTTATTTTGAGATATTGACTTGGAAGAAACTTACAGGGATACCTAAAGTTAAAAATTATTGCAAAATGAGATTATTATGAAGTTTGACATCTGTGCTATACCTATGATTCTCATGTAACAGCGGAGGGGCACCGAACCTCAGAAACTTCAATATTAAAGTTGTAGTGTCGTTCCAGATAGCTACTAGGTGACAGATATCTGCTGGAAGATTTTGGGGAAGGATATTTTTGGGTCGAATTAATTTCACTGCGCACTGTAAGCTACAGACCATAATACTACTCACTTTGGCACCTCAGCTTTTCCAGATAACAAAAAGAATTATTTCCCAGCCTAACAGAGAACTAGTGCCCCTGTCCCTTCTCTGTGTGTCTGGTTTTCAATGGGTCAAAGATGAAGAATTTTGAGACTCATGTGATAACTTTGGAGTTGAAATTAATCTACCAGATGCTCTTATTGATTGATAGTCATAACTGTTTCTGTGAGTTTTATTTTTAATAATTTAAATAGTCAAAATACCTCACACTCCATATATATATACATACATACATATATACACATATATAATATATTAAATGTGAACATTTACAATTTACCCTAACTTTTCAATGAACTACCTCTGATCTACATCTGGTATAGACCAATAACCTTTCTAGAGACTGATTTTGTCAATTCCTTGAGGGTACAATCTAATGCTTCGTGCACACATTTCCTGTACCGTAAATTTCTACCTTATGGTTTATGCACAGATTGTTCATTGGTTTTCCTTCCTCAACAAAGAGGTTAGTAAATCATCTTATGCTTAGGGATTTTTCCCACCAGGATTGACTCCGGTGTTCAATGATTCTTTTTGATATTAGGGAGGATAATTTACTACATGCCACATCTTATAACCTCTGAAGTTACAATGGAGGTCTCCAGAATGTGTTAATTATGTGCCAACAGCCAATATACTTTCTAGTCCTATAAGTAATGTCATTTGCTGTCCTTTATTAAAAGAGATTAGGGAGCTCCGGGACTGAGAAAGAGGGTTCCTGGTGAGATGCGAAAAATGGAATACTTTTCCTGTGCTACTGGTTTGCGTAGCTATCAAATAGCTTTCAATTGAGAAGATGACTTACAGTAACCAAATGAGACTCAGATGACACTGTATTATAGATTCAGTGAGGGTTCTTATTAACTGGCTTATATACCCATTACACAATCATTGCGGCAACCCGGTGAAAATGTGGAGAAAGTGGTTATTTCAGAGCACTCATCCGCTGGTTCACTTATCCAGTGTGTTCAGATAAATGAAAACTGACAGGATTCCCAGGAGGGCTGCTGTCAGGGTAGTGATGCTTTTGATTAGAGACCGAAGCAGGCCATCTTCTGAGGCTATTATTTGGATTAGTTCCCAGGGTTGAGAGTTACTACCACAGTATCGGTGAGAAGAAATTGTCTTGCCAAGTATTCAAATAAAACAAATAGGACTGTGATTTAATGCTACGGAGTTTAAAAGAATTTGGGAAAGCAACTGCAAATCTCTTCTTTGAAACTGTTCTGACTATATAGTATAGAAATGGAAGAGATAACAGCTTCGTGAGATAAACTCAAGGCAGGGTGATGTGCCTAGCATGCCAATTCATTATCTCAGAGGGCAGAACTTAGGCTTTGTAGAAATCCTTATCTATTGCATCACTAGACAGGATTTCCCAACTTTAATACCACGTTGCTAACACTATCACTGTATAGATGGAGATGACTGGTAAATTGAAGAGCAAAGATACATCGGAAACTTAGTGCCACTTTAAAAAGAAAATTCTTCGATAACAGTAGTATTAAACGACTTAGATTAATCAATTAATCTAGTTGGAGGCAAATATATCCTCATACTGAGACTAGATATGTGATCATATTGGAGTAAAATAGCAAGGTATAAGATAACATAAAACTCATTTAGTAGTCATGAAAGTAAACTATCATTGGATGAAATTCTTGCAACCTCAAATGTGCTCACACACAGCCTCTTGCAACTAGATGATCTTATACAAAAGCTCAAAATGCACAGAATATGATTTGGTGTTTACTTTTCTTCACCAGGATCAGAAAATTTTGTTAATAAATAAATAAAGGTGGACCAGAGATGTGATGAGGAGTTGGAGAAAATTCAGGATCGTGATGAGGGGAGATGGAACCTAAAGGTGGTGTAGAAAGGGGTACCGTTTCCAAGGGCAGAATAGACGGTCACCGACAAAAAGATACATAGGACTGTGTCAATAAAGACAGAGATTCATGACAACAAGTGGAAAACATAGCTGTCTTCTAATCTAAAAATATTCTAACCTGATTTTTAACATGCTTGGGTACTTTATAACATAATATGATGATGGCATTCAGAGGAATTGTTTGCTATTTTAAGCTGTTCGCTCTAGTAAAAGTGTATTATTACTTATTGTTATTTCCAATAGCTTTGCTTTATTTAGAATATGTAGAATATAATAAACGGTTCATTGCACGAAGGAAGGAAGATAAGACTAAAACTTAAACATAAAATGCACCCCTGAAAAAACATCAAATTATAATTTTTGCATATGCAATTGCTCAATAGAGTTTCTTAAATATAGCAGTGAACTGGAGTGAATAAGTCTAGCTTATAATTTAGCAAGGGCATGTCAAGAATAAAATCACAGACTTTTCTTTCTATCACACGCATGATTTCATCTGGTATATATCTAGACTTGCTTAAAAACCATTGCCATAGCAGGTATTTGAAGCTGATCTTGAAGGCTGTCATATGGGGATAATAACCTGTCATAATAGGAAGGCTTATTCTTAGATGCCTTTTTCAAATGTGTACTGATGAATATCAGGTTGGAGGTGAGGGATAGTCATTCTGTAATGTACTTCTGACACCAGATTTTCAGTGTTATTTGCAATTGACCAGTTAATTATTGGAAAAAGACACTCTGAATCATCTACTGATATAGCTTACAACTGCCATTCTCTCTCTCTCTCTCTCTCTCTCTCTCTCTCTCTCTCTCTCTCTCTCTCTCTC
>NC_022032.1:13596506-13609017 GCF_000317375.1 Microtus ochrogaster | reverse complement strand
TATATAAAACTTGTTGTGTAGTATGTAAACCTCAGCCTGGTCTACAAGAGCTAGTTCCAGGACAGGCTCCAAAACCACAGAGAAACCCTGTCTCGAAAAACAAAAAAACAAAAAAACAAAAAAAAAGAAATTCAGGATCTGGGGTCTCACTGCTCCCAACATTAGTTGTTTCATTCTCTATATAAAACTTGTTGTGTAGTATGTAAACCTCATATAAACCTGATAATTTAATGAGTCTTGGAGCTTTTAATTCTCTCCTAAATATCAAAGTACAGCATGAGAATCTCCTGAAGCAAGTGGACAATTCATAGTTTTGGAAATTCTGACCTTCCATCCTGAATGTAATCATTACTACCTAAGGTTTATCTGGAGACTGAATCCTATCTGGCGATCTTTGATCTTGGTTCTGCTCTACAGTTTACATATAATTGTTTATAAAAGTGGCAAGGGTTTTTCTTGAGCTCTTAATTCATCAAGTTTTGTGGTTTTTATATAAATGATGGGATAGGCAAATAATAATAACCCATTCTTGGGCATCCTTCTTCAGCATTTCACATATTTGTAAGTCTGACATCTTGTGAGATTCTCATAATGAACATGTGGAAAAGATAGATTAAATATTATTTCCTATGTCTTAGAGCTGAAATAAATATTCAGGAAAGTTATAAACCATATAATGTTACACAATTTATACATCTCAGTTCAGAGATTATAGTCATAACTTCTGATTTTCTTCTATTTCCCCATCATAGATATTTGATCTCTAGATTAAAGAAATTGGATAAGGGAACAGTAAAGGACCAGAATCTGTCTGGGTGGTGGAATGATAGCTTTGTATTCACAAAATCTTGACTTTGGTCTCCAGAAGTGAAAAACAAAACCAATCATAGCCATGTAAATTAATAACAGATAGTACACATTATATAATAGGTGAAATAACTGAAATAGATTGTTATAAAGTGCAATTTCATAGGAATTGGACTTTAGCATTACTATGATTGCTTTTGCATGAGGCGGACTGAATGATACCGTGAAAATTTATGAGCATGTCTATCTTATAATGACCCATGTAGAAGAAAATAATGCACTTTGTACCCTTAAAGTTATACTCTTATGAATAGTATGTGTTTGTGATTATATCTGAATTATTTCTTTTCTTTTTTGATTTTTTCCCTTTTACTGGTGATATATTTTTCTCATATAATATATCCTGATTATGATTTTCCCTACTTTTACTCCTACCACCTCCTCCTTTCCTCCTATCCCATACAGATCCATTCCGTTTCTGTCTCTCATCTGAAAACAAGCTTCTAAGGGATAATAATAGCATTTTATAAAATATAATAATTTAAAATAAAGTCTAACGCATTGCAATAAAGTAAACAGAAATAAAAGAGCCCAAGAGAAGGCACAAGAATCAGAGACACACTCTCTCACACACCTAGGAATTCCATAATATATACTCAGGAAGCCATGATGTACACCCAGAGGGCCTGCTGCAGAACTAGTTTTCTTAGAGTCTTCCCTCCCTTCTGGCTTCACATTATTTCTGCCTTCCCTTCCAGAGGGTTCCCTGAGCCCTAAAAAGAGGGATTAGATGATTAAAAAATAAAAAAAAGAGGGATTAGATGGTGACAACCTATTTAGGGCTGAGTATTCAAAGATCAATCATTCTCTATATACTATCTGGCTGTGGGGCTCTATATTTGTTCCCATTTGCTTCAGGACGAAGCTTCTCTGATGGTGGCTGAGCTTTATACTGATCTATAAGTTCAGCAAAATGTCATTTCAGTGTTCATTTCTGTGTGTGTGTGTGTGTGTGTGTGTGTCTGTGTGTGTGTGTGTGTGTGTTTTCTTTTTCTTTAGACTGGTAGTATTTGGTTTAACCCTAGGTCTCTGGGGTATCTAATGTCAGGTTCTTGGCCACCCAAGCAATTTTCTGTATAGATTCCATAATGGAGTGGATCTTAAGTCAAATCAGATGTTGGGTGGTTACTCCCACAATATTTTGGCCACCATTGTTCTAGCATATCTTGCAGGCAGGACACCATTGTTGATCCAGGATTTTGTGACTGAGTTGGTGTTTATATTTCTCCATTGATAGCTTGTAAAGTATCTTCCCATATCAAAGAAGCTAACAGGTAGGGGTAAGGGCTCTATGTAGGCATGAGCTTGCCCTGTCTATGGTAAATGAGTTATATAGATGTTGCCTTTAGCAATGGGGCCTTGCTGGCATTTTGTGGAGAGCAACCTATATAGTCTTTCATCAGCATGAGTTTCTTGTTGATTCTCATGAGACCCAATTGGCTAACAGCTCAATTAGATGTAAACCACTCCTGGTATTGGAAACATCTTTTGGTGACAAGAGATGCCCAGTTGGAGCTCTTTCTTCCCCATTATTTGAGAATTTCCTTTAGATCACCTTCATAAATGTATGCATTTTTAGGAAACTTCTGCTGCATTAGGGTTTTATACTCTACTGCAAAGGGCAGTTAGTTTCTTAAACAATAAATTCTACTGTTATTTGATGCCCATGCCTAAGCCATTTGTAGGTTTTAAGTCCCCTTATAATAAGCTGCTGACATTTTGGCAATGAGAAAAATGATACAGTATTAAGCAAAAATGTTTCAACATAGAGCAAGCAAGTGGGTTCCATTGGTATAAAGCTTAGAACTTTACTTCTTTCTTTGTTCTACCATTGTGTTCTTTGTGCATCACTTCCAGTAATGTATCCTTCTCTCTTCCTGTCAGCCTGCTCTTAGATCAGAGTTATTAAGAGGCCATCATGTCATGAGTTTTAATGGAGGAGGGTTTGTCACTCTGCCAAAAGAGTTTTCATAACATCTGCTCTGCATTTCTAAGTTGATCCAAATCCATTTTGATCTGTATTTCTAAACATTTACCTGGTCTTGTTGAGTTGTGTTACACATGGAGAAAATTTAGTTTTGGATACTTAATGCCAATTTAAGATTTCATTATCTGGATGTATCAGTAGAGAATGTTTACAAAAAGATTTGTGCAAAAGTCATATTTTTTGTATTCTAATCTGATCCACATATATATGGAACATACTGTTGAGAAAAAAATGTTCATACTAATTCTCTAATGAGGTTACATTCTTCTGTTTTCTATTAGAGATTACTTTTTTTAAGACATAATTTCTTTATTGCTTCTTTCTGAATTTCACTTCATGTACCCCAATTCTGTTCATGTCCAAGTTCCCTTATATCTGGCCCTCATCTTTGCAGTATACCCCCCAAAATTTTAAAAAAATTAAAACCAAAGCAAACCAGCCAACCAATAAAACAAACAAGCAAAATAAAATCAAACAGTAAACCTTTTTGCTCCTCCTTCTTTCCCATCTCCACAGCATCTCTTCATTTGTCTTAGTGGCATTGAGAGTCATGGTTTGTCACAGTGTATCCTTTTATTCAATCAGCCTTACTTGCAATTATTCATTGCAATAAGTCATTGGTCTTGTCCAAGGTTTCTGGTTTCTGGTACACCATCATTACTGGGTCCTCACTAAAACCATCTTGGGTAACCCATGGCTATCCTGAGTCATGGAGATCCCGAAGATATCATTGTATAGTTCAATCCCTTCATGGGCTCCAAGAGGGTAGATGTCAGGGTGGGCCAGCCCAAGCCCCTGGATATGGGCCTGGGTAGAAGCTGAACTGTTTAGTCCAGGTCACTGGGGCCACTCCCTTGGGTGAAGGACAGAGCCATCTCTTCTACACCTATGTTCTCTGGACCAGTTCTCCCACCATTGTAAGGGGTGGGCCCTAGAGATTAAATTTTAAATAACTAGATGCATAATACCTAGATTGTGAAATTAAGCACTGTTTTACGATTGTGGTACAGAGGTTAGCAAATAATGGTCTGTAAACCCAGTTTGGTCATATGATGTCTCCTTAAATAATCCCTTGTTGGAGCACAGCCTCTAACTTGTTCGTGTATTGCCTGGGACTGTTTCAGAGAGCAATGGCCAAGTTCAACATTTTCAACCCACTCCGTATGTCTTCAGGACCTTAGTTATTCAGTCTCTGGCTTGTTGCAGAGGGAGCAATTGATGTTGGCACGATCTTTATTTTCGTTCAACCAGTGCTATTTCTCACATCTATTTAAATTCTTACAGTCTTTAATATTTTAATCCATTTGGTAATTGTGATCCCTTTTGTGCAGACACTCCGCTGTTCATTTGTGACTGAGTATTGTTATACCATGGAAATGTTTTGATTTTAAGCTATCCTACATTTCTTTGAAGAACTATTTTAATGACAACCACGTAACAAGCCATTGGAAGGATAGGACATATGAATCACTTCACCGCCCCTGTGTATTGATCATATAGGCAACGCTTTTCATGAAAGCAAGGGCTGGTTCATGTTTCTAAGCTAACAAGTCTTAGTAGCTAATACACAGCTTTAATGAATGATTAACAGCGCATAAAGATATCACATCTGAATAAATAAAATGCTAGGCTTCTAGCAGGCCAAGCTCTCTTCCAATAAAAGACTCCAGATATTATAAGAATAATCATATGAGTTTTCAAATGTCCAGTGATTTTAAGAATTATAACAATAGCAATGATAATTCAAAACTAACCTGCATATAGGACCTGCGGTGTGCATAAGTGTCTCATATGTATTCATTGATTTGGTTTGTAACAGATGAGCACTTATATTGACATCTTGGAAGTAGTGTGGTTTGTTTGTGTGTCCCTGATGGACTGCATCTCTCAATAAATTCTAACTGCTCTAGTACTTATTTGATTGTGTCATCAAATTGCTTGCAATGTAGCTATCCTTCAAAATCAATCAGATTTACTCTTATATCTGTACATCATTATAAGCAAATTGCTGTGTCACTAATGTCTTAGTATTCCATGGTCAATTTGTAGTAAACATATTTTTCCTCTTGCTCAGCCATGCTCAAAATACTCAGATTAAATGAACTTAGAAAAATCATGGGCCCAGAGACTCTGGAAGCCCCTAAAAAAATGGAAGAAATGGAGGAGACATCACTTTTCTGCTCTTAATTCTGCAGGATGCAGCTTTGCCCACATTGCCAAGAACATCAAGAACATCAAGCTGTTTCTTTTGCTAGGTGCTAAAGGCTTTGGTTCTTTCTTGCCTTTATGATTTTTTGGTTATATTTACTTCTAATCATGTATAACTTTGGCCAAGTTCCTTATTAACAGCCATCAAAGTGGAGGAAATTGAAGTCCAATACATCTTTTTATTTATTTTTGTTAGCTTGTTTTCTCTTGTTTAACCATTTCTAATTCTAAGCCGATATCTGTTGCTATATATTAAGTATAGTAGACACTAGGCTTACTTTCTGGTTCCATCAAAATGAGAAAAGCATTCCATGTAGTGTTCATTCATTGAGCTTATGCCAGGAAACATAGTAATTTATGCACTTTAAAATGTAAACTGTATTCATAATAAGGGTTTTTACTCATCTTTTGATTTTTAAATGACTTCTTTGTTTGCAATGCATATTGAAGAAACTAAGAAAATAAGGGTCTCAGATGTAGTAGGTGTATCCCTGGGACTGGAAATCCAAGTTGCCTTTTTAAAATTTGGTAAGAATAAGCACTTTTTTGTTTCATACATCAATTTAAGAATTTTTTTCTTACCTACTTTGCATCCTGAGTCCATAGGATAGCTGCTCTTGGTTGCTTGCTTGATAAATAGATATACGTTACCAAACGTTCAAGAACCATTTCCCTTCATTTGCAGAGCTTTCCAACTGCTAGGCAGAAAAGGGATTACAGATATATATTTTTTCCTTTCAGCTCTCAGGACATTCAGCACAAAACAGCAGCCTTAGCAGTGAGCACTCTTGTGCTTAATCTCCTCTGCCATAAAATACCTTTTCTTGGATGTGTTGTCCATGAAAACACTTGAAAAATGCATGCTCAAGATATGTATTACCAGTAAAAGGCCATTTAATGTATCAATTAAAACTTCAAATTTAAAGTTGTAAGTACAGCAATGATATGTACTTATAGGAAGTAGAAGTAATAAAATATTGAAAATAAAATGAAAATAGAATAAAATGTAGAGTTGGTAAAAAGCATTTTCTAGAGGCAAGGGATGGGGCAAAGAAAAGACAACTAGAAGTATTTCTGAGAGTTCAACAAACATACGGATTGGGAATGAAACAGGGTACTCACAGCTAAAGAGGAAATTAAATGGCTTCTATAATTATGCTTTATTTACGTATGTCCAAGTACAAAGAGTGAACAAAATGGATATTTCTAAGAGGACATAAGTACCAGAAAATTAAACTCAGAAGACACACATGGCCTTGTACAAAATGTGGAATTTTTTCAAAGGGGAGAAGCCCCCCAAACAGCTCAGTATGTTCAAGCAAATTATCTAAAAATGGTAGAGTGCAGAGAACTCTGTGAAATTCAGACTGTCCCTGTCCGTAGAAAGGTCATAACAGTTCAGAAATAATCTTATAGAACATTTCGTCCTCTCCTTTTTTCTTTTTCTTTTTCTCTTTCTTTCTTTCTTTTTCTTTTTCTTTTCTTTTCTTTTCTTTTCTTTTTTTTTGAGATGGGGGTCTCTGCTAATGCTCTGAAGCCTGTCCTGAAACTAGCTCTTGAAGACCAGGCTGTATTGAACTCACATAGATCTGCCTGCCTCTGCCTCCCAAGTGCTGGGATTAAAGGTGTGTATTACCACTGTCAGGCTAAAACTTTTATTACAGAGAGAATGATAAATCTATAAAAACTATATGAGAAAAAGTAATCTAGGCTTACCTCTGAATAGCTACCTATAAAATTATAAACTTATATATTGGGCTCTGGTAAAATATTAACACATCGTATGAGTGAGTACTCAGTAGGCAGAGGCAAGCATACCTCTGAGTTCGATGCTAAACTGGTCTACAGAGTTGCTGTTACATAGAAAACCCCTGTCTTGAATGCAAACTAACAAAAACAAAACAATAACAAAAAACCAACAATAGAAACAAAGCAAAACAAAATCTATGTAATAAAATCTTATTGTACCTGTTAGAAACACAAGTTTAGATCTTTGCCATATATCAAGGCAAAATTCCAGAACATATAAATGAAATTCATACCAACACACACACACACACACACACACACACACACACACACACACACCACAGAAAAAGAGGCAAAAGGCCATGCAATTGAAAGAGGGAGAGCAAGTGGAGAGGGAGAGCAAGTGGGTATGGGAGGGGCTAAACTAAGGAAAGTTAAAGGGGAAAATGATAGCATCATATTTTAAGTTCAGAAATCTTAGCAAAAATATTAATGCGCTAGAAAGGAAGGCATAGGTTTTTTTCTCTGACACACAAAAAACTCATAATAATTATAATAGAGATTTCAAAGAAGAGTTGGAAATGAGAATGGTGATTCTATTTTTACTACTATTAGTGTAAAATTGCTAGAGAATTTCACCTTCACAGTGAGATGAGAGAAAAAGATGAATGGGGTTAGATACAGTGTATTAGTGAGACTATTTGATCTTTTGTATGATATATATGGAAAGTCTTAGAAACACCGATACAGATATAACTGTAATAAAGTAAGAAATTTTAGTAAAATGGTGTTTTACTAAAGAAGCTAAGTAAGAAGGTGAACCCAAAGAAAAACATATAGCTATCCTTTTGGCTATGAACCTTCACCTGGTGATGGATGGAGATAGAGACAGAGACCCACACTGGAGCACTGGACTGAGCTCTCAAGGTCCCAGTGAGGAGCAGAAGGAGGGAGAACCTGAGCAAAGAAGTCAGGACCACGAGGGGTGCACCCACCCACTGAGACAGTGGAGCTGATCTACTGGGAGCTCACCAAGGCCAGCTGGACTGTGACTGAAAAAGCACGGGATGAAACCGGACTCTCTGAGCATGGCGAACAATGAGGGCTGATGAGAAGCCAAGGACAATGGCAAGGGGTTTTGATCCTACTTAATTTTCTGGCTTTGTAGGCGCCTAGCCAGTTTGGATGTTCACCTTCCAAGATATGGACGGAGGGGGGAGGACCTAAGACTTACCACAGGGCAGGGCACCCTGACTGCTCTTTGGACTGGAGAGGGAGAAGGAGAAGGGTGGGAGGAGGTGGAGAAGGGTGGGAGGAGGGGGAGGGAGATGGGAGGCTGGGAGGAGGCGGAAACTTGTTTTTTTTTTTCCTTTTCTCAATAAAAAAAAAGAAAAAAAACAAAAAAATAAGCTAATAGTTCATACGTAATAAATATGGTAGATGGAAAATTTTCATTCATAATATCAAAATAATTAATAAATATTCATTCTAAGCCGGGCAGTGGTGGCGCACGCCTTTAATCCCAGCACTTGGGAGGCAGAGGGAGGCAGAGCTCTGTGAGTTCTAGGCCAGCCTGGTCTACAAGAGCTAGTTCCAGGACAGGAACCAAAAAAAGCTACGGAGAAGCCCTGTCTCAAAAATTCAAAAAAAGCCGGGCGGTGGTGGCACATGCCTTTAATCCCAGCACTTGGGAGGCAGAGGGAGGCAGAGCTCTGTGAGTTCGAGGCCAGCCTGGTCTACAAGAGCTAGTTCCAGGACAGGAACCAAAAAAAGCTACGGAGAAGCCCTGTCTCAAAAATTCAAAAAAAAAAAAAAATTCAAAAAAAAAAACAAAAACCAAAAAACCATCATTCTATGTGGATCATAAATCCTAGAAAAAATTTATAGAAGTTTTAATTGGGACATATTAACTGAGATTTTTGGTATAAGAGTAATTTTATCCAAGCATATATATGCATATATGCATGCTTAAACACATCAGCAAAACTATCACCTCAAAACCAATTCATGAGCAATTGTAGCAGCTTTACAATATTAAAGTTTTTATCAATGTTAATATGAAAAAAATCAAGCATTTGGAGTTTTGCAAATAGTATGTAAAATGAAAGGAGACAGATAATTATCATTGTCATTAAAATATAGTACACTCTCATTATAATTTGTAAAGTTTGAAATTGCTACTCAAAGAAGTAATACATTAAAGCTATCCAAGATTATCTGGAAATCATTCCAAATAAATGTTTACATATATGATAAAAATGGTATACTAAGTAATTACGTGGAAAGACTGGCCAAGTTTTAGCAAAATGTTAAAGTAAAATTTTACTTTTATTATACAGCAAAATAGTTAATAAAAAGTAAAGGGTATAAAGTAAAATGATTTGGGTGGGAGAGATGGCTTAGCAGTTAAGAAGACTGACTGCTCTACCAGTGGACCAGGGTTCAATTCTCAGTACCCACATATCATCTTACAACTGTTGGCAACTCCTTCTTCAGGAGTTCTGACACCTTCACACAGATACACATGCCGGCAAAACATGTATGCATATAAAATAAAAATAGACAAATAAAATGAAATGTTTTAATTTCTTTAAAAGTTGTTTCTGGAAACTTGGCACATGTTTTTAAGCTATAAATATAAAACTGAGAAGCGATTTCTAAGACTGGGGAATTTGACCATAATTAGGAACAATTGCAGTAGAAAACTAACGAATAATATCAAGGAAGTGAGTGTCAATAGTCTTCGTTAATTTAATACACAAAGAATACTTGCAGCCAATAGCAAATACCTAATTAATAGGAAAATGTTCAAAGGCATGTACAAACTTTTTTTTCATATGACTATGAATGGCTGATAACAGAAAATAATTTCATAGCAAAGGTGGTAATTAAACAATATCGGGTTGGCAAAAGAGTTTGAAATGACAAGCAATTAGTGATAATTTGATAAAATAGGCTTTTTCGTTTCGTTGGGACATAAAGGAAAAACAATTACAAACATCTGATGACAGTTTGGTGATATCTCAAGAACAGTAACAACCACTGCTCACTTTCTGTCTAAGACAAAAAGTGTTTGCAAAGAATTTATTTGTATTTACCTGCTATTTGTGACGACAAAACAGAAAAGTTTTAATTGGGTGGCAGTTTGGATCAGAACTTACACTTGCTAGGCTCACATTGAGAGATGTTAATATATTGTTATTAGCTAGCCTATATCAGCATCAATTCCTTAATGAAATGTTTATAGAAACATTTTGGGAAGAGCACACAGAACATTCTCTCTTTGCCATTTCAAATGGTTAAAATTGCTTAAGATAATTTATTTTATACTTTTAACACTCTCTAAATATATGAATAACTGTCTTTGCTCAAAATATTTTTAGAAAGCGTTGGCTACACATATACATCAGATATGTTCCTATGTCCTTTCCCTCTTACAGATCAGTAACTGATGTATGATTTTGAAAGTGCGTCTGTAACCTCCATTTATTGGTTCGAACATGTCAGTTCAGGTGCCAATTGTCCCCAAGCCCACCCTGTAATAGCAGAGATACTGTAAAAAGAGACTATATTACATAATTAATCTCTGGGCGGCCTAGATGGAAAGTCAAACTCCCAGGGAATTGTTTGGAGGCTGACCCCAAAAATAGAATATTAAATTGAGAAAGAATTGACAGGTTGAGACAAAATCATAATAACACTCCTGACAATTTCCTAATTGTGAAGTGGGAACAGTTCATCTCTGTTAGAGAAACACAAGAAAGGTCACTCTGGGCAAGAAATAGGATGGTCCAGATTTTAAAACAAATCATGAAAATGCCAAGTCACTCTTATCTTACCCTTAATACTGCAGCCTAAAAGGAATATTTCCACTGTCTCTGATGCTTTTTGTGTAGTTTCTGGCACTCAGTACACAATGGTTCCAATATGTTTTATTTTCTTTGTATTTATGCATTTTACATCTCTAATTGGATATTATATTTTCTTAATGTGTAGCCTGCTTTCCTTTTATTTTTCTCATTACCCTAGGAATATTTAGCCTATTTAATAAGCCAACTTTTTTTCAGTTTATCTCTTATTAATTTTAGATTTCATAATTTTAACCTTTGATCCTCTTTGTATTATTTTTGTTAACTTCTTACCCTAGAGCACCTCTGTCTTTATACTTAAGCCAGATTAATATTTTTCTGTCTATTCTTTGCCTACATTCCTTAATTAGTTTCTTATTACTTAAAAAACAAAGTTCCCTGGACCAAGGAGGAGGCTCAGTGGATAAAGGACTTGCCATACAATCATGGAGGTGGGAGTTGAGATTCTTAGGAGCTGTGTAAAACCTGAAGCAGCTGGCTGCTCTAATCTACTCTTCCCATGTTGCAATTGGAAGTGAAGACAAAAGAACCCTGTGGGTTATCATGCCTGGCAGAATACACAGAAAGTATTCTCGCATACATAGCAACATGTGTGTGCACAAATGCTCATCAAGCATACACATTCACATAGTGTACATAGAGAGGCACAGATGAAAAAATAAATAAAATGCAGCCAAGAAACCTAAATGTTTCTTCATATGGTTCCTGTTATTCTTCGAACTTTTGCTGCAGTTCTTTTCTTATAAGGAATTTTTGCTGTGGCTTCAAAAACATATCTTTGCTTTCCGTTTTAATAGTCTTCGCCCATTATTCCAGTTCTCCACTGATTGGCTTTCATTTCTATATTCAGTACCCCCACAGTGTACACTACATTATTTTGTGGTGTGAAGTGTCTGTGTATTGTTCATAGTACTTTATAATAGTATGTGATGTGTTTTCATTTTCACAGAAAATGAACAGGCCTGTGAGTAAGTACCCTCAGAGAAAGAAAAATAATTGGTGCTTCTTTGTGTTACTTTAATGTATATATAATTAGGATGAAAGAGTTTCTGGTAAGTGTTGAACAATTAACAGGAACTCAATATAAATAGAAGATTTGTGAACTAAAGATTGTAAATTATATTTTTGACCAAATCATATTTAATTGATAAAAAATTTAGTAGCTCACTTTAGATGTCAATCATATTTAACACTGTAAAGCATTTGAGGGTTTGGGGAGGGAAGGAGATGGGGTAGAAAGGAGATGATAGATTTAAACTAAATATATGTGATACTGCCAAATATTGCCTGTTACTTTGAAAGAAAATAAAAATAAATGCTTGACAGACCATTACTAGATAGACAATTGCACAATCAAATGTTAGATATAAACTAATTTATATCAGTATAACAATATTGGTTGGTTATTATACAAGTTTGGCAAATGTGTTGTGGCAAGGATCTTCCATAAAAGTGTGCAGAACAATTACAGTGGTTTAATAAATCTGCTTTCTACCTATACTTGTCCCATCTCACTGGTGACCTCCAGAAACCACTGATCTTTTTGTTTGTTGTATAATTTTATCCATTAAAGAATATTGTGTCGTTGGAGTCATGCATTTGTAAACTCAGACTAGATTTTATTTTCTCAGAGTAAATGTGCACTTAAAATTCCTTTGTGACATTGTGTGACTCTTTTGCTTATTTCATTTTCCTTGGAGCTGGGCGGTGGTGGCGCACGCCTTTAATCCCAGCACTCGGGAGGCAGAGGCAGGAGGATCTCTGTGAGTTCGAGACCAGCCTGGTCTACAAGAGCTAGTTCCAGGACAGGCTCCAAAACCACAGAGAAACC
>NC_022032.1:13594518-13596406 GCF_000317375.1 Microtus ochrogaster | reverse complement strand
AAAAAAAAAAAAAAAAAAAAACCAAAAAAACCAAACATTTTCCTTTGTATTATAAATTGTTTGAAATATATTTTGGTCATATTTTCCCCTTCCAGAACTCCTCTTAATTCCTCTCACCTCTCTTACAAACAAACTTCATTTTCTTTCTCTCTCTAAAATTAAAAAAGAAATAATGGTGATAAAACAACAAAATGATTACGAAATAAGACAAAAATACTTAAAGAAAACAAACAGTTCTCACACAAACACACAGGGAGTTTGTTTGGTGTTGTCTACCCCTAGGCATAAATCCTGACCTGGTATTAATATACATGATGTCGCTACATTAGAGGAAATTTGTTTTTACTTTCTTAGCAGGTGTCGATTGCAAAACCGTTTTGGTTAGAGTTAGTATTTTGTGTTCACTTCTCTTCTTCATTCTGAGATTTTCTGGTTTGAACTTTATAGGTCTCATGAGTGCTGACACAATTTCTGAAAGTTCATATGTACACCAGCTTTGTTGTGTATACATAACGCTATTTCCTTAAAGTGTCTTCTACCTCAATCCTTCTGGCTAGTTTTCTCTACAGATGCTTGAGCTTTGTAAAGGAGAGTTTACAAATGTCCATGCTGTCTTCAGAAATTAGATCTTATAATTGCGTGGTAGAGAGCAACTAACAGCCTTAGCAATAACCAGTGATATTTTAGCCTTCAACGTTGTTTCAATAAAATGTAAATCATTTTTAGAACTGAAGGTTTTAGTTGATGGTAAAAGATGTCTAGTTGTGTTTTTTTCCCCATTATATGATGACTCCTTTAATTTTTTTCATATGTGTATGTATTTTAGGAAGCTTCTTTTGTAGTTCCTTTACATATTGCCTTTCCCGGCCATTAGTGTTAGTTTGCCCTTCACATATTCTTTTCTTGGTCCTGCCCACTCATTGTTTTCATATTTCTCAGATTCTAGTTTTCCCTTTATCCCCTTATAACACATTACCCTACTTTCCTTTCCTCAGAAGATCCCTTCCTTATCACTAGTCACACGTATTTGGAGTTTAAAAGAAAATATCCCAATATAAGAGAAAACATGCTCCATTCATTAACGTACGTTTTTCATAATTTAATTTTTCTTAACAGCTAAACAGTTTTCCATTGTATAAATGTACCAAACTTCCATTATCCATTAATCAGCAGATGGTACTTAGGTTGTTGTCAATTTATGGATATTTTTATAAATCTTTTTATTTTACTTTTATTTGTTATTTATTTATATATTAAAGACCCAGCTTTTATCTCAACAGAGCTGACATAAAATGGACAGCAAACAACATTAGGCTTGAAAATATTCATTCAGTTATCCTGCATAAATGAGACTTCAAGTCAACACATTTCCATTTAAATTGATTATAGAAAATCTTCCTGACTTTAGGTGACTTCTAGAAACAGAGCTTGCATGGCAAGATGAGTACTGTATTGCATCTTTTATGAGCAGATAGTTCTCAATAGGAGAAATAAAAAATCCCAAGCCATGCCTCAAAAACAGTTCAGTGACCTTAATCATTGAGTAAAGTAAGAATCTTTAGGAATGTTTGACCTTTTATTAAATCAAATCCATGTACAATGACTACAAGACAGAGTCACCAGCCGCTCCATTGATCCCATGGGGGAACCAGCTCTCTGCTCCTGTACTGTAACCATGGTCCTCAAGAGCCGAGGGGAACTCCAAGCCATAACTCTGACAGTTCCCCTCACCATCCCTGAGAGAATGTGTGAGCCTCATCAGTTCTTATCTTGCCATGCATTTATTTAGATTTATTTATTTATTTTTTTAATTTATTTATTAAAGATTTCTGTCTCTTCCCTGCCACCGCCTCCCATTTCCCTCCCCCTCCCCCAATTAAGTCCTCCC
>NC_022032.1:13574475-13593908 GCF_000317375.1 Microtus ochrogaster | reverse complement strand
CTATTATTTGTGTGTGTGTGTGTGTGTGTGTGTGTGTGTGTGTGTGTGTGTGTGAGTGTTTTGGACTACATGAATGCCTACTGACAAAGGACATAATAAGCTTCCATATAGGTACTGGGAATAGAACCTGGGCCCTGTGAAAGAACAAGTACTCTTAACCACTGAGACAACGCTCCAGCTCAATTTATGACTATTATGAATAGAGCAACCTTAAACATGGGTGAGCAAGCATCTCTGTAGTAAGATGTGGAGTCTTTTAGGCATATGTCCAAGAGTGGTATATACAGTTTTCTTCTTACTACTGAGTGATATTTAATAACATACGTGGTACATTTTATACATATTTTTTTATTATCATCTTTTTATAACATTGGACTTAACTGCAATCCAGATAGACTTGGAGGGGGATGAGAAAAGTATAGAGGCCAAAATGTCAATGAGAGGTGATATTATGGAATATTGCAAGCATATGGCTTGGGGGCTCTTGAACTATAGAAAAAAAATAGTCTGGTAGTTAAAAATGGAAGCAAGTCAAAAGGATTTGAGTATTTCCCACGGGTACCAGTGATCCTCTTGTTGATCTTGCCTTTCTGTATCCAAAGCCTCCATTGTTTCTACAATGTTCATTACTTCTTTCTCTTCCATAAAGCCCACATTTGCCATCCAGTCACTCAGTCTTGTGGTATAGATGAAAACACTGGGAATCATTTGTGTTCAGTTCAGCATTTGCCATGGATAAGATGGCAGGACCTGAATGCTTAAGGATGAAGTTCTCATCCTCAAATTTTCCCTAGAGATGGGCATTTCTAATGCCATTATGGCATGTGAAGTCACCACCATGGCACATAAATCCTGAAATAATTCTGTGAAAGGAGAAATCTTATCCCAATCCTTTATCTCCAATTCCCAGAACATGAAATTTTCTGCTGTCTTTGGGATTTTTGTCTGCGAACAGCTTGAAGGAGACATAGACCAGATACTTGATGTCAGTCCCAATGTCGAAGAACACAATTGGGTGAAACATGGCAGGCAGCAAGAAGCAATAGGGAACAATGACATCATTTTACACAGTATATTGATTGGTGTTTCCATGTCTGGATTGTTATAAATAAAGGAAAACCTTGGTGAGTTGATTATTCTGTGTATATTATGTTGTTGTTATTGTTCTGGTCATTTTGGCACTTAACTAATAGAATCATTAATTGCTGGGTTAGATTGGAAGCTTGAATAAGAATGCTTAAAAGAAATCCCACACTAGATCAGAATTGAGAAATAGATGGTTATTTATTTAGGGATAGACTCATAAATCAGAATCCTCTGCTGGAACGGAGATCAGTAACCGGATCTCACAGCCTGAAAAGAGGCTGCACACAGGCTCTACATTGGCATAAATAGTTTAAGAAGCCACGTCCCAGTGGATGGGTTACTACTGGCTGTAGCACTTCCTACGGCAGAAGCTCATTTGTAAATGTAGATCTATAAAAGAAATTACCAATTATCTTCAAGTATTCTTTTATCAATTCCCATGACATCAGCTTTCAGGGATGAATGAAGATTACTTTGCTTCACTTAGTAGGATTTGTGTTTGCCCATTGTTTCAATTATAGCCATTATAGCCATTTCTTCATATATTGAACTCAATTTTCAATGACGTTTCTTTTGGTTATTGGTTTTAAATGGAGGATTCACTTTAAGTGTTTATGTTAGATGTCTGGTTTGAAATACTTTCTCCCATCACCATACATTGCCTTTCATATTTCCTTTTTGATATTTATTATAGAGAATATATTTTTAATTTCACCTAAAATGTGTCCTTCCCTTTTTTATAGTTTAAGTTTGTTATTGGTTTTATGTCTAAAGCATTATCTTAATCCTAACATCATATAGATTTTATCCTTTGTTATCTTCTAGGTGATTTTTATTTTTTATATTAGAAGAACATAGTATGCTTTATGCTGCTTCATAAGGATGTTTATAATTAATATAGTTTAATGTCTTTCATACTATAAAGTGTAAGACCAAAGGCTTTCTAGACATACTTTTCTTTTTTAAAAAATTATATATTCATGTCTGCTTGGGACAATTCTGGTTTTTGCCTATGGCCCTCCCAGCCTTGTTAGAAGTTCCTCCTTGCAAAGCAGAGAGTGTTCAAGTTTGGGAATTGGTTATATGGCTTTTCAGTTCACAAATGCTCTTGGAGTGAAATGAATTATTTCTCTTATGAGAGGAGCCAGCCGGGTTTGTTTCCTCAGCTACTGAATCAAGCTCCTGATGTTAAGCTGACACTGCCGAAAGGCAGTGCACACTCTGTCTCTTGCCACACCTCTCAAAGTCAGTTAAGAATTAATTGGACAAAGTACAGAGGTGTTAAATCTCCAGAATCAGTTTATCAGCTTTAAATTTAGTTCAGAAAATAAATTTCATTATGACAAAACTTGGTTATTATTGAAAATCAGCCTGATGTTTACAGAGGTGCCATAATTTCAGTTGGATTTTCCCAGGAATACAAATTATTGAGTCTCTAAGAATAAATATATTTTCCGTTTGATTTGTCAGCTCTGAAATTGCAATTCATTAAAAATTAAAAAGGTTTGAAATGTAAACCGTGATTGCCCTTATCCTGTGTAAACTTTGCTTGCTCCTTTCAAAACGTATGCATAGGACACCTAAGTGTCATGAGAGTTAACAGGGCCTTTTGGTATAGTGAGCTTTACTTGGTTACAGAAAAAGTTGGGAGATTATGGAGAGTGGATATTTATTTTGCAAAAACACATGAAGTCCTATGCAATTGAGGTTCTAGTTTTTTATTGCCTAAAATATAATGAGTAGCTAAAATGCATTTAATGTATTAAACAATAATTTACAAATGTAAAAATAAACCTAGTAAAAGACAAATGGAAAGTATATAAATGGATGAAAATTCAACATACATTGTAATGAAACATTTTTCTCATAATGTGGTTACAGTACAAGTGAATCTTACAGATTTACTCTGCAGAGCAGGTGGTGTAAGCAGTGTGAGAACCGAGATCCTGGTTAGGTTCAGGTTCCACTCCTATATACAGTGTTGCCAGCTCAGTTCCTTCCCTGTGTTTGGAATGTTCTAGTCTTTCTTTAATTGACTGCATTTTGATGTCCGTTTCTTTTTTCTTTTTATAGCTCATTACATAAGATAAGCTTTTTCATGTCTGTTGGTTCCAGTTCAGACATCTCTTCAGAGATTCTCCAAAAGAAAAGAAGATGCATGTCATATTCCATCCAACTGTCCTGTCCTTAATTTATTATTTTTCATCTCTTGTGTTTTGCATTAGTCAGTATTGTAAATCAGCCTGATTTTTACACAGGTATCAAAATTTCAGTTGAAGAAGAGATCTCTCCTACTTATGTGTTGTGCACTTTTTTACGTTGCAAAGATGTTATAAAGGCTCTAGCAGACAGGAGATACTAAAATATTATTCATTGACAATGAAATGTTTTTATATTCTTCTAAGTTAACATCTTAATTAATGCATGAAATATATATGCAGAATGTTTAATGAAAAGACCATTTTGGAGAATGCTGAAAATTCTGAGATCAATTTTCTTTTTGGTTACCATATCAAATTAGCACAAATTAATTGACCAGAAGGATAAAATAACACAATGAAGCACAACCTTTCATTTTAAGGCACAATAAGTTTGTACTAATAGGCTACAATCTCCCAAAAAAGGAAGAACAATCAACTTCTAATTTAAGGCAAATACAAAATTAGGAAATTATGCATCTCAATTAATATTACAGATATTTACTATTCCTATAGGAGCATTATCCCTGTAAAAATTAATAGAAAATAAGCTCTGGTTTCCATTTTAAGCAATAATTGTGCTGAACATGCTGGAAAAATGTGAGCTTTGGCTCTGTGTGTGTTAAATATGAAATATACCACTCTCCTGGTGCCGGAGAGAATGTGAATGCACAGATTTGAATTGATCTATCAAATATCCCCTTCTATAGGCTCAGATGACTCATATTTCTGAAGGCAAATATGATGACTCAGAGCTCAAACAGTAGCTGCCACTTAGGTTTGTACATACATGAAGTTCCGTGAAAGCTAGCAAGGACTCTAACATAAACCAATATAAACATTTTATATGATGTTACCTAGGCCTAAAAAAGCCTAATTCTTTTTCAAGTCACAGAGAAGTGTTTATTGCATTTTTATTATTACCAAGGAGGATAAACTATCAAGGTCTCTTTGAGATTTTAAATAGGGATTTTTTTTTTCTGAAAAATGCTTACTCGCCTACAAAAACAATAACAAAAAGCCAAAGCAACTACAAAGAAAGGTGTGTCAGTCCCTGGACAATGTGATAGTAAGTACCCATGTGTAATATGTGTGATGTGTGACTGCTAGTGATCTTTAGTTTTGAAACAATATTCTGTAGACAGTTACGTTTTGTTTAAATGTCTTTATTTGCTGTTAGCAGTACAATCCAAGAACTAGAAACAGAGTTCCTTGAAATCTCTGACTGATTTTCCTTTCTGAAACATAGTAATACCTGTGTCAATTCCCTTCTTGTGAAATGGCTTTGACAGCTTGGTTAATTTATAATACACAGACATTAAGATATGGCCTAAAGCAATTTAAAAAGAAATGTAGTTTTCCTAGTTCTTACATTTTTTTCATTAAAAATCATATTAAGAAGATTGCTAAAATTAATTTACCATTGGCAGGTGTCTTTTAGTTCTCAACTATCCAGATGTCATTGTACAAAGCATCTTGAAGAATTTATTTCTCTTCTCTGCATGAAAAACAATAAATATTCAGTATATGTAAATGAGATTTTTCTACTTTCCCTTTTCTCCTTCAATTCACAAGCTAGATATATTTCATTAAATTATTTCTCCCTTCCAAATAATGGTAAACACTAAAATGAGCATCCTTTAGTAGTTCAGCAGTAGAAGTAAAGACACATTTTCATGTAACCACTGAAGACTGGAAAGCAATAATTATTGTATCCTGTATTAGCTTCAGTTTTCTAAGGATTGAGCCTACTAATCCAGGTGGAACAGTTAACAATGTTAAAATTAGAACTGGAGATAGCAGCTCATAGTTGTCACTGAGTCCATTGTTCATATCAAATATTAGAAAATTAGAATATTTTCTAAGGTGACATTTACTAAACCTCATGGTATTTATATCCCATTACTGTAAGTTTGGTAAGTTTACTGATCAAATTATGCTACCTTTTATATACACAATCTTCAGGTCTTGTGTATAAACAGTGGTCTTGGGATGATTGTTTGCACAGTAACGAAGATTTATGGCTCTGGGCCTACATTGTAGTGGGGTGAGTAATCATGATAGCATTGCCTTTTTTAAAGATGTGTATTTGCTAGCATGGGTCTGTGTGCATACATGTGGTGCATGTACTAATGTGGACAGATGTGGCTCAGAAGTTAACACATGTCAAATGCCCTTCCATTATTGTTGCTGGATTTATATATTAGTTTATTATTTATTTCTAATTGAGGCATTGTTACTCAGTGAACTCAAACCTCACAGATTCTGCTGTACTGGCTAATCAAAGACATTAATGTGTTCAGTTATGTCTGCTCCCTCATTTGTGGTGTTATAGGCATGTACCACACTGTTCATGGATTTTTAGATGTGTTGAAAAGATGTAAACTCAGGTCCACATGCATGTGTGACTAGTGTTTTACTATGTGAGCCTTTTCCCCAATCCTTGTCTAAAGATTTTGAATTTCATATCTGGCAGGTATCTTGAAAGATTCATGCCAGAATTCAGATATGATCTTTCATGAAGTGATCCAGCAATTCTGAGTTATGATATATATTTGGATTGTAATTCAAGTGTACTTGAAGGATATATCAGATAAAATTTGCAGCAGAGCTATTGAAAGTGTCACATCTCAGTATGTAATTGGGAGGCTAAGTCTTCTGGAATGGTGAGGATTTAAGTGAAGGAAAGCAAATGTAAGAACTACTGGATCTTTTCTCGGCCCTGTGTCTGAAGTATATGATGTCTAACAAAGAGCTTGTTGTGATTATCTATTTAGCAGTGTGTGTGTGTATTTGTGTGTTTGTGTGTGTGTGCATGTTTTGTAACAATAGGCAATGAAAAGTGGACATAAATTAGAAAAAGAGCTAGGAGGTATATATGGGAATATTTGAAGGGAGGAAAGAGTAGGGGGTAATGGTGTAGTTAAACAATAGTCTCAAAAAGTAAAATAAATAATTTGTTAAAATATTGAAAAATCTTACCTATTTTCCCTATATTTGGAAGGACCTTTTATTTAATTATCTTGGTCAGAATATGTATTGACTGTGTATAACTATCCTCCTACCAACCTTTGTTGAAAAGGGTTAAAAAAAAAGCAAGATATCCTTAAGAAAAACGACTACCTTATCAATTCCAATATTCTATGGCAATTAAGCCAAACACTCTAATATGAAAACAGTTATTAGAATAACACTATTTTCTATTCAAACTGTGTCAGTGTCAATCAAGTAGATGTCACAAATTGAATGTGCAGAATCAAAGTAATCAGCCTTAATTATTCACGGAAAATACGAGGTCACCTGTCATCCTCAATGAAGATGTTCAGTTTTACTTTGGACACTTGTCGCATCTCCTGGAAAGTCACTCTTTTAATTTTCCAGTCTCTTAAATTAACTATGCAACCTTTTTACTGTTCAGATTCTTTTGCAACTCTTTGGCACGAAGATGCAAAGGGGAGGAAAATCGGTGTTAGTGAGATTTGTCCCCAGCCAGGTCTGTTACTGACCTATACACTGTTAACCATCTGTTTGCGTTTTAGCAACGCTTGGGTTTTCTTTCCTTCTTGGCCCCCGTTTAAGCTCTTCCATACTAAAGTCCTGATTAATCAGCTTTTCTGGCTCTTAATCTTCTACTTAATTACGAAGATGAGAGCTCTTTTAGGGTACACTTAAGTCTGAATTGTGTTTGTGAGGTGTAGGCATTGGTTTGGACTCAGTACCTCCTGTTTACTACCTCATAAGATCTTTGTAGGTTGGGGCTTAAAGGTCCATCCCATCCCCTACTCCGTTTTGCTAATAAGATTTATTGCCAAATACCACCATGATGTCCAAATGTGGAGAAATCCATGGACACTAACTTGTCTTGAGAACTACATTTAAGGGTGTTAATTTTAAGAATAGGCATATGGTTTGACTGAAATATGTATTTTCCGTATGTCATCACTACATGTCTTATAATCTTTGGCTTAGTATTTGAATAAATGGGAAATTGTCATAAATTGCATTATCTTCTTAACGATATTATGACCCTATGACCTTTGCCTGCAAACTGTAAAATTCAGCCAGTATTTTTCCCTGAGAAATAGATTTTCATTTTAAATGTACTCTGGCTATAAATGAAAAGTCAGCAATAAGAAAATGTTGAGTAATGAGATATGAGTCCAAATATAAATTTCAAACAGTTTTCATTATTGCATTAGTCCACAGACTTTGAATTTAGGTGGGGTGAGAACTGTATTAGCAAATGCAATATGTGTGTCCCATATTTTGTCAAACAATGTCTAAAAGCTGAATTGTTCCTTCCTCATTAATCCTCCTCTGAACAAAATACGAACTCACTCAGCGATAACTTCATCCACAAATTAAAACAGCAGTACCAAATTTTGACAGCTGCACTGATAAAATACAATGCCTAATATTAGTAAGTACTCCCTACGTGTAGGCCACTGCTGTAAGCACTTTCTCTCTATTGCCTCAGTTCTTGGCAATATACTTGTGGGTGAGAATTTGACCCACAGAGATTAAGCATTTCATTCAAGGACAAATACATCAAAAGTGACAGAGTCATGTTTATGAGGAACTTACCGCCAGAGTTCTCAGTTATATTCATTTTTCCTTCTCAATCTTACTATAAACTTGACAAAAGTAAAGCATTCTTTATCTAAGGAATATCACTACTAGGTAAAAATTATTTTTTTTGTCATGTATTTTAAAATTGAAGAGAATTATATGTGTCAGTGCTGGAAATTTTGGAGGATGTTGTCTGGTTTTGTTTGTTTGTTTATCTTCTTAGAGAGGGCTTCACATACCTCAGACCAGCCTCAAATTGCCAAGGTTTACCTTGAAGTTCTTATCCTCCTGTCTTTCCTTCCTGGCATCTGCTTCAGTACTTGATGCATGCAGTGTGGGATCAAATTAAGGGCTTTCTCCATGCTCATCAAGCCTGTTAGTAACTGGACTCTACCCCAACCCTGGGAATGTTAATCTGGGTTGCCATCTAATTGATTTATGAAGTGCTTAGCAATAGTGTATGGATGCCTGTTCCTAATTAGGTGTTTCCATGAAGAATTAACCAAGCTGGAGATGATTCCCCAGAGTGTGAACTACTCTTCTCCAGAGGCTGAAGAGAAAAAAGGGAAAGAAAACAAGAAATGCAGTCAGTCTCTGCTCACTCTCTGCAACATTTTCACTCTGTGGGCCACTCCAGTGTTCCTGGCTTCCTGTCTATCATTGGCTGATTACCTTTTAAACTCTCAACCAGAATCAATTTGTCCTTCATTAAATTCTTAGTTATTTTTTATCACATCAGTAATATTTCTGGCTGTGATGGATAAAATTGTCAATGACGGGATCTAGAATTCTTAATAATCAAACTGGGTATACCTGTGAGGAATTACTTAGAGTAGTGATGATAGGTAGCTCCATTCCATGGATTGGGGACTTAGACTAGATTAAAAGGAAGAAAGTAAGGCACACCACACATGAACACTTTCTACTTCCTGACTACAGAAAGAGTGTGATTGGCCAAGGGAGTCACACCACAAGTTAACAATTTCTGTTTCCTGACTAGAGAGTGTGATCAGTCAAGTGATTCACACCACGAGTTAGCACTTTCTGCTCCCTGACTGCGAAAGAGTGTGATCAGCCAAGTGAGTCATACCATGAGTTAGCACTTTCTGTTCCCTGACTAGAGAGAGTATTATCAACCACATCAGGGTTTTCTGTCAAGATTCCCTACAGTGAGCAACTTATTCTTATCAAACTATAAATAAAAAAAAATGCTTCCCCCTGCAAGTCGCATTTGTTAACAGGAATAAGACAAGTTACTAAAACAGTAACAACTAACTAAAACAGTAATTAAAAATATGTATTAATTTAATTCAATAATTAAATTTTAGTTGTCTTAGTCCTAGTCAGGCAGGAGAAATAGTCAAATGAATATTATGCTCGTTAGAATATTTGCTCATTTATAATCCACCTGTTTTAACAATAGACTAAAGGAGATAGCTAAATTAAAGGAATAAATATCCTCTAACTATGGGTTTTATATATGAATAATTACATCAAATTATTGAAAGTCTATCTGTAGTTTGATATGGCAGTATATTCCAGCCCCAGTATGTGGGAAGATGAGACCAGTGGATTGTAAGTTCAAAACCAGCCTGGTTTACACATTGAGACTCTGTTACAAAAAATTAAATAAAAAATAAGCAAAAGAAACAGCAAAATATATACAGATTATATCGTTAGTTTTGTGGATAGAGGCTAAATATTTATAATATAAATCTATGGTAAATAACCAACATTTTAAAGGCAAGTTTTCAGTGCCTTTAATATTTTTCTTCTATTGGTAATGACAATGAAATACATTTCCTGAGAGTGACTTACATGGACACAAGTATAGATCAAAGGTTATTAATAACTAGAAGAGTAAATAACAACTTTGTAAGTGCCATCTTTCAGTTTCCCATAACTTACAAAAGAAAAGCTAAACGTAAAATATCTTTAGCTTATGATTATTGTGCAGATGCCATATGAGGCAAGGCTATGCCAGTGACTGTACTTTGACAAAGACTTAGAGGCACTGCACCCTTACATCTTGGGCTGATCTATAAGATTGATATGTATGTTTCATGACATGCACTTCAAAGAGAATCATATAGCATATAAGGAAAAAAGGACATTCAAGTATCAAGATAGGGCAATATTCTTTCTTGGCTCTGTGTTATTTAGGCAGTGGCCCTCATATGCTCTTGTTTTGTTTCTAATGAATATTTTATGAAACATATATCTTAAATAATCTGGTCTCTGAAATTTATTCAATAATTAAAGTTTCCATTTTATGAAATATATATTGCAATTGATCTTTATTGAAGAAAGAGAACCAAAATCATTTTGTAACAAAGAAACAGAACAGACTTTTCTGAAATGGTTACAGAAAAGGTATGTTCATATTTTAAAAAATAACCCATTTAAATAGATTTCCACAATTATTGGACAACAGCAATTGAATTTTAAGTTTTGCTTAGGTATATTCTTAAGCCATATCTGGGAGAGCTCACATCACAATATCAGCTTATTGAATCTACAAAGTAAAATATGTTTCTTATCTAATTTCCTTGTGTAAAACATGACTGATCAATACTATAATCAAAACAACGTGCACAAAGTATCACATGCATTGGACAGAATGTGCATACTCAGAAAGTGGCATTCTAGTGTGAGATCATTTCTGTATTCGGTGAGAGTGTTTTTTTAAGAAATATATGAGAAGTACAGCAAATATTGTGGATATTACTGTCTTCCTTTTCGATTTTCCCTGCTGCATGAACATGAGATGAGAAAAAAGATGTCACATAAACTCTGTAGTAAGGTTAGTAACTAGGAATTAGAAACCTTCTTTGGCTTCGTGTGTGATCTGTACTGTGTCCATGTGCATTGGATCATTGTGCATTGAGGACATCATCAGAGCTCAGTTGATACCAGTGTCTTAAATGTGAGCTATATAAACATCCCTTTATGTTGACACCTAAGCTCATTTTTTTGTTATGGTAATTTAAGTGATTAAACAATTTATTATCCCAGTCAGTATTAGAGAAAAGGTCTAGAAGAATGTCTAATGCTAATTTATATGGTAAGTTGTAAGAAAAGTTCATAAATACATATCATAGAAATACCAATACCTTGTTCAAAGAATATGACATTTTAATTTAACATCTCGATTCTCATCTTCAGTACTATTTTCTAAGCTGTTGAGTTTTAGTATGTTATGAGGTTAGTTGAATTTTCTATGAGAGGAAATTTACATCAGTACATTTAAAAGTAATATCCATATCACTAAACTAATGTTTTTTTTTCTTCCTAATGAGTTATTTCATGTACCCTGTATAAGAAATTTTCTCTAAAGACTAGCCACTGATCATAACTTCATCCAAAAATCTCTTGAATCCACCAAAATGTGCTTTGCTGCCAGAATTTATCTTAACCACCAATATTATCAAAAGTATGCTGAAAGCAATGTATAGAGAAAAGGCAACCTTGAGTTTTGGAGAACCTGTCCTAATTCTTTCTTTACAGTAGGTATATTTGCAGTGATACCTCCCATCTAGATTTCTCCACGTTTACATCAAAGTGTGATGAAAAACAAAGAGGCGTGGTCTCTCGGCCTCAGACAAAACACCCCTGAGTTTTTGATGGGTGGACTTTACTATACTCAGCAGAGTCACGAGTTAGCGGTTTTGAGGAGTGATGTTTTGGCCACATGTACTTTCTAAGGCTATTTTATTTCGTGAGATCTAAAACTCATTGTAAAGTCCCGAGACAGAAAAAGTGCAAATGCAATGTTTTGGATATGGCTTGACTGAATGTCCCTTCAGAGATCACGGCTTAGAAACAGAAAATCATGATTTTTTAAAAATATTTATTTATTTATTATATATACAATATTCTTTCTACGTGTATGCCTGCAGGCCAGAAAAGGGCACTAGACCTCATTACAGATGGTTGTGAGCCACCATGTGGTTGCCAGGAATTGAACTCAGGACCTTTGGAAGAATAGGCAATGCTCTTAACTGCTGAGCCATCTCTCCAGCCCCCAAGTATCATGATTTTAAGATGTAGTAAGACATTTCAGAACTAAGGCTAAGGAGGCAGTTCATGGAAGTGCAAGAGACATAGACCTTGGGAGGAATTAAGGTACTTTAATGATTTCTCACAAGAGGTGGCTGATAATAGAATAAGTGTGGCTATTCCCTTTCTTCTTGGCTTCCTGTGTGATTTTTACTATGTTCATTTACATTGTGGTCTTCACAGAGCTCAGAGGATACCACTTTCCTTGAGTGTCCTGATGTATGTGCTAAATAAACATCCTGATTTTATGAATTTGTACAAGTTCATTAGTTTTGTTATGGTAATTATTAATTACAAATGGACTTAATAAAGTGTATGTAAGGGATTTTATTTATACATGGGAATATAATTTCATTTTAGATCAGCAACTAGATAGGAAATTGAAACCTCATATTTTAAACCATTTGTGATCAGTGTGTCTTTTATAATAGGGTAGGAATTGCTGGGTGGCTACATAGACAGGAATAGCACAGACTTACCTCCCTTATATATAATAAATATAATATAATATAATATAATAATATAAAAGAATGTGTTGAATTTTGTGAAGAAAGTCCTTTTTGGAAAGAACAGTTAATTTAAACTTGGGGAATTATATGGATAAGAGAGAAAAATACTGGGTACCAATGTTGTTAGCTATAGTACTACTAATCCATGAAGTAGCATATATTTTCCTCAAATAAAGTTCATAGTTATAAGGTGTCAGGAATTATTATTTTGCCAGGGTGAAGGCATTACAATAATTAAAATCCCTGAGCAAATATTGACACATATCTTACTCTATGCCATCATATATTCCTGAAATTGATAATACCCCTACTGAGAATTTAGTTCTTCATTTTTTTTCAGAAATGTAAACCAAAGACTGAGGATGATAAATTGATTTGTCTAAGTTATTTAACCTCTGAAAATCTCATTTTCTTTATCAAAACCGAGATAATTGATTACAAAGATCTCAAGGGAGCATTTTGTGGGTAAAACTAGGTAATATATATCTATCAGATGACTTGGTCTCTTGTGATTTGGAGATTGAGCACATAATTATAAATGCTGTCCCTGAATTACACTTATATTGCCAACAGAGCTAAAGAAAGAAGAGAAGCATTTCATGTGGTTACAACACAAAGTCTATATTCAACTTATATATGTCACACATTGGTGTATCTTCGAATTGAAATTCACATGGTATTTTAGGTTAGTAACCAAAAATATGCTTCAGACATAGATCATATTTCCTTAGGAAGGCCTCTAGTATTGTGATTTTCTTTGCTATCAATAACTTATTTGGTAAGGTCACACATTTATTTCACTTATTTGAATAAACAGTTGTATTTATCAAATACCTTTGGACTGTCATATCATAGTTCATCAAAGGCTTAAGTATTTAATAAATTCATATTGCCTCAATTTTAGAAGTGCTTGGGAAGCATCATGAACATCCGTCATAAATGCTCATCATGAGAATAAAGCCTCTATGTTGCTTTTGAAGACCACAGGAAGGCAACCAGGGAGAGCACAGAGCAGAAGATAAATACTCACATGCCATCCAGAACCTGCATTCTTCTTAACAGAGAATGGCTTAGCAGAGACAAGCCATGTCATCCTAGAAATTGGTGTGCTTGTGATCATGAGATTGTTTTGTGACTCTTTCACTGGCCACTGACTACAAAGAACTGAGATAAAGCAATTGTAAGGGTCAAAAACCGTGAAACATCCAGGATTTCACATACAAAATTAAACTTTCATGAATAGAAACATTATAACAGAAAATAGTCATGATACTGCTGAATCATTAGATCTGCTTACACATGAGCATAATATCTGAATAAGGGCCATATTAGGTAGAAAGGATACCAAGGAGATGATTATAAGGAACATAATTTACCCATTTTATTTTAATAGGGAAATTTAGACTGGATAAATTATATGCATAAAATTAGTTGTGCTTTTTGTGCTAAATAAAAATGGTTGATTATATGTTAATTATTGCCTAGAAAGAACCAAGGTATTATTTTTTACATTTATAACAAAGCAGATCAATATATTTGTAGTTAGCTGGACAAAGGTGGACAGTTGATAAGAATGGTTATAATATGCAGTTTCCTTTCCCTTATAGCATTCTTGAAAATTGTCACTGACATCTATGAATCTAATTTTATTTTTCTGGTGTTTAGATTTGTCCTTCTACTTATAATGGCAGAATTTTATCTTATTAGATGAGTCCAAACACTATAGCTATGAGAATGTTCTCGTTCTCAAACACTAATTTGTATGTGAAACTAAATCAGATGAATAAATAAGCTTAAAACAGACTGTGAAATCCAGCGCTATGATCGCCAGTGTAGAAAAAGCATGCCAGAACGTTAAGTATGGTCGGAGTCCTCATCTCATCTATAATGATCTTCAAAGGCAGCTTTTCAAAGTAAGGTCGTTTTCATTAATGACAGAAAGTCAACTGAGCAATAATGAAGGAACTGTTGCTTTATTCAATTAGAGCCCGCTTAATGGTTCTTTAGGTCATATTGACTTGATAAGAAGGTACAAATGAGCAACCCTGTGGAAACAAAGGTCTTCTCAGGAATAATAGATGCAAATTTTAGACAAATAAGTATTGAAACCTAATTTCTACTTCCAGCTCACCCTGCTGTGACTCTGTGCTGAAAATTTACATACTCTGTGACATGTGTCCTGGAGTATGATAGGAATAGACATTGCTCTTGGTCTGCTTCAGTAATGAATTTGGTTATTTATATATTTCAAGAACTTGGACATTACCTTCTGTTACCTCCCCCTCCCTCTATATGGATCCATCCTTTCTAATTTGTTTGGATTTGTTCTGCATTGTCTGTGTACAAATGGATGTTAATGGGTTAAGATATAGGTATTGAATACCTATGGAGGTTAAACACTGTTCTAGGATAAAGATTCAAATAGAGTCTAAAATATTTCATTTCTGAAAAATACATAAAGTATTTATCATACGGTACTCATCTTTAAGTAAAGTATATTGTAGTTGAGATACAAGAATATCAAAAGTTATAATTCTAAGTTGTGAGGTATTATAATTCCTCAATTCATCCAGCAAATAATGGTGTATATTTTTGTTCTCTCTCTCTTGTTCTCTACTTCTTAGCAGTCAATAATTTCTGAGGATTCTTGCTTTTTCATCTTCCTTTTCCTGCTGACCCTGCCTGGTGCATTCACTGTTCTGGATACACAAAGTAAATTGCCTGTTCTATGGTAGTCTGTAAAGCTACCTGATCCTAAAATCCTAAAAAAAGGGAAGAGACTGTAGACATTGGCATCATTTTCATATTTTATTGTTGTCTGATTTTTCAAAACAGGGTTTCTCTGTGTAACAGTACTGGCTTTTTTAGAACTCATTCTGTAGATCAGGCCTGCTTCTGCCTATCAGTACAGTGATTAAAGGCATGTTCCATCACTACCTGAATACTATTATTTATTATACAGAGATTCACAACACTTCCTAGATACCTTATGTCTAATTTTTAAAGGTAATAGTAACAGTCCATATTTTTATTTATTTTTTCCAACTTTACCCTTCTTTTCTTTAATTTATGTTCCCCAGCTCAAGTTTGTTTTCTCCCAGCTATCTTTCACAAGTTATATTTATTTATAAGGTAAATGACTAAGATATTTGAAAATGAAGCAAACAAAGAAAACCAAAACCAAAGCACTTCTATCTTTCTAACTTTACAACTGTAAATAGGGAATGTTTACCTTCCCTTTATAATCTGAAATTAAACTACATCTACAAGAATACTAGACTGAAATAAAAATTCTACTTTTAACAAAACTGTAGACTTTTAACCTCAAAACTTAGTAAGTGAGGAAAGCTGTAAAAGGACTGTTTTTCGTTGTGATAAGATCTCAGGATATGATACAGTATATTGGGGATTAAAAAATCACAGGGTGGATTCTTAAAGTGGAAAGTAACTTTTAGGAAGAATAGTGCATTTATTTTCTAGGGTCCACCTGGAAAATATCATGGAACTTGAATAAAGTAGTAGAGATTTATTTCCTGATGATTCTGGAGGTTCCAAGTTCAAGGGGAAATGTTGGCAGGGTCCTTTGTGTACTCTCTTGCCAAGTGTAGTTTCGCTCTCCATCTTTGTAACTGTGTTTATCTCTTTTAAAGAAAACAGTCAGTATATTAGGGCCCACATCAATGGTTTCCTTTAATCTTTATCATCCCTTCAAAGGCTTTGATTCTCCAATAGCCATGTTCTAGTATGGAAGAAGAGTACAATCCAACCTATCTCATATCCTGCTCTTTGGATCAGAATTATCACATGATTGACCTGCTCTGTACACTCTCCTGTGCACAGACATTGAGTAATGATGGATTAGGAAGGGTTCTGTGGTGTGGCATTGTGAACTGTCCTGGAGAGTTTGATAAAAGTGTTCTAAAACTCACATCCATACCAGACATTGTGTATCATTAGGGTTGTCACTGACTCTCTTCCAGAGCATGGTCAGAAGTTACTGTTTGCCTCTGCCACAAATATCCCATTAAAGATTAGAAGGAAATGCTCTCTCTCTCTCCTCTTTCCTCCTTCTCTCTTTCCCTCCATAGCACACTAAATAAATATCCAACTTCACTCTGCAAAAAAAAAAAAATAGAAGACTATCTTTAAAAAGAGGACACACAAAAGTAAATAAGCCCAATAACAAGAGAAGTGATGGAGGATCTATGAAGAAGACTACTGGAAGAAAGAATATAGAAGAAATTGCATATAAATAAACAGTCAGAGAATTGAAAGACAGGATACACGCAACAAATACCCACTCTGGTAAGAAACTCTGAATAAAAACAATAATACCACGGGTCAGAACACAATTGAAGAATGCAAGAAAAAGTTTTAGAAATAGGTGAATATTCAGAAAGAACATACTAAAATACTCTGAAAATTTCCATTGTTTTCAATAGATTCATTTTCCAACAAACTAATGATTTTTAAAGAAAATTATATCTTCTCAGACATTCAGAAAATAATAGCTATCTATAGTTTGTGCAACAGAAATAATAAGCTATTTTTATAGTTGACTGTAAAACAATGGAGAACAGAACCACGCCTGTATGTCTCCCAAGAAAAAGGGTAAAGTATAGAGGTTCAGTCACTCCCCACATTCCTGATACTGTGACCCTTAATAAAATTCCTCATTTTGTGGTGACCTTCAACCTTAAAGTTATTTTCATTGCTATCTCATAACAGTAATTTTGCTAGTGTTAAAAATCATCATATAAATATTTGTGTTTTCCAATGATCTTAGGCGACCTTTGTGAAGGGATCATTTGACTCTTGAAGAGGTCACAACCAATATGTTGAGAAACACTGGTTTAGACCAAAGCAATCTCATTGTTTATCAAGTATTAAAGTATAAGAAAAAGGCTGTTGGATATATAACAAGCCAGTGAATATGGGTTTCATGATATTGAGGAAATAAAATTGAAGAATTCTAGTTTTTGATAAAAAGTAAAATATATCAATAAATATTAAGTCTAAATAAATCTAGGATAAAAGGCTAACACAGTTATGAGGATTATGGTTACATCAATGTGTGAAATTAAAACATTGACAATGTACTAATTACATGTCTTTTAAAACCTTCTTTTTTTGCTAGAAGAGTAGAAGAATAGGAGAGAATATCAATACTATTTTATAATAACAACCTTCAAAGATACATTGTGTATGTAATATGTAAAATGTAAAAGATACATTTTAGTATGTAATAAAATGAGGCAGAAGTGTAGAGGTATAGATTAATAAAGTAAACTTGAAAAGACAGTTTTAAACAACATGAATCAGGTAACATATATTATTATATAGTGCTTAGTTTGCATAAATATTAAGAAAATAGTTTAATCCAGAAATTTGAAAGGATGAAATTTATATAAATTCTATTTGAGGTAAGTATTAAATTGTAGTTATGAATGCAACCTCAGGAATAAAAAATAAAATTATGAAATATCTAGAGAAAATGGATACACATACAAACACACAACACACACACACACATACAAAGAGCAACTTCCCCATTCTGCTCCAACCAATAAATTTTTACATAGCAAAGGATATATAACCAAAGGATATACTTATGAGCAATTAGTAAATGGAGGTATATGGAAAATGGAAAATCCTATCTTATTATACAAAAGGATCCACCTCTAAGTTCAAAGTAAAAAATTTAGAAGACACCATATTTGAAGAATACCATACCCATCTGATAAATTTGTGGAAGTCAGGTAGCAAAAAAGAATTATGTAAAAAATCATAATGTAAATATTTGTGTATTCTGATGATCCTAGTCGACCCCTGTGAAAGGATCATCTGGGCCCCAAAGAGGTTACAACCAACATGTTGACAGTCAGTGATTTGGAACATTTTCAGCCAAGAGAAGTCATAAAACATATATAGCTTTTCTTGAGAATCCCACTAAAGGTCAAAGTGAAATTTGAGACAGTTATTGGAGCAGAGCATAGAAGGAAGATGATGATGATGATGATGATGATGATGATGATGATGATGATGATGACGATGAAGGAAAGAGATGATGTCATAATGGTGCTGGTAAATGAGAAAGAAGGAAATTTTTCTTTGCCCTGTGCACACAGAAGAACTGTTTCTTTTGTTGGCTGACATCTGCTGGGCCATAGCGTGATATTTTACTAGGCAAATTAACTGTTTTCTAATGCTTATGATAATCCAATTCTTACAGTAACCTCTAATTTTTATTATTTTATAGTGGAAATTGTGCCAACCACAGCACTCCAAATTGCTGCTATAACTGTTGTGAATCCATGGAATGCACTTACATTCAAATGCATGGGTTTGTTTAATGTTAATAGCTCAATTGCCCAATTGTCTTAATTTATTTCTTGTCATATTCTTATTTTTAAATGATTTCTGTAAGTGTATTTAACTTGGAAGCCATTTAATGCCTATTAATGCTGCAATAGCATTGGGTCAAATGTATCCTAAAATCCACAGAGTGAACTTCTGACTTTTCCTTTTATTAAAAGAATCCATTTCATTACACAACAGTCTCCATAAGGAACATTCCAAACAAGCAATTTAACATTTCAAGTTGCTAAAATCACTTTGCATTTGGCTTCCTAGCTTAAAACTCTGCATGAGACATGTTATAATTATGTAGGAATATGCAACTTGTCAAATCTCATAGCTTTTAAACTCCCAATTGATTAAAATGAGGCATTTTCTAAAAAATCTTTGCCAAATGATGTTCCTTTTTGGGAGGTAGCAGTGGAAGAGATTATTCCATATTTTCTTCTCTGTAAGACACAGGAAAAGAGCGTTGAGAGGACACTGGTTCAGGACAGAGAGTGGAGTTGCAGTCAACAGCATGGTTGGACTTGTATAGAGAATGGGTAGGCAGGCAAAGGGAAGGGTAGATATTTACTGTACTTCCATGGCATAGTTGACCTGGGATCACATCCTATCTCTTGTCTGTGTTTTTGTTGGTGCTGGTGGTAGGTAT
>NC_022032.1:13571568-13574035 GCF_000317375.1 Microtus ochrogaster | reverse complement strand
TCACCCAGAGCTCTCTTGTATATGGATTTTCCTTGTTTATATTTTAAAAAGAAACAAACTATAGTTTTGCTTTTAACATACCAATCCCAGTTTCCACTCCCTCCTCTTCTCCCTATCACCCTACCCCACCCCTGATTCACTCCTCAGAGAGGGTAAGACACACTGTTTTGGGGAAGGTCCAAGGCCCTCCCTAATATATCTAGGCTGAGCAAGGTATCCATCCAAAGAGAACAGGTTCCCAAAAAGCCGGTATAAGCAGTTGGGACAAATCCTGGTGCTATTGCCAGTGGCCCCACAGTCTACTCCAGTCATACAACTGTCACCCACAGTGAGAGTTAGACCCATGCTGGTTCCTTCCCTGTCGAGCTGAAGTTGGTGAGTTCCCATTAGCTCAGGTGAACTGTTTCAGTGAGTGTATCCGTCATGGTTTTGACCTCTTTGCTAATATTTTCACTACTCCAACTCTTAAACTGGACTTTGGAAGCTGAGTACAGTGCTCTGATACAGGTCTCTGTGCCTAGTTTTTTTGTTTTTTCATCAGTTGCTGGATGAAGGTCCTATGGTGATTTTTAAGATATTCCCATCCGTCTGACTACAGGGCAAGGCTAGCTCAGGCACCTTCTCCTCTATTGCTTAAAGTCTTAACTGGGGTAATACTTGTGTATTTCTGGGAATTTCTCTAGAGCCAGTTTTGTTTCTAGCACATTAATGACTCTCTCAATCAAAATATCTCTTTCCTCATTCTCATATCTTGGCCCAGGGATCAAAGACACTGGCTGCTCTTCCATAGGTCCTGGGTTCAATTCCAAGCAACCACACTGGGATCACAGCCATCTGTAATTAGATTTCTCTTTTTTTTGCTTCTTTCCTTGTTATAATGACTCAGTTTCCCCAAAGTTCTGAAAAGTTGCCACAAATGGCAAAAACAAACAACAATGTAAAACATAAAATGGCCAAATATTTGATGTGTTTCCACTTGTTTTGGGGAGAGAAAAAGGATATGTATTTTATATATGAGATATGAGCTTCATAATTTTAGTATTTGATGGTAAAACATGGTGCAAGCACCATGTCTTAATACTTCATCCATATGCAATACCTGTCCTATAGAAGAATCAATACATAGCTAATCGAAAATATGTTGAAGTTTTCCTTTTGGTTGGAATATATCAAATTATTCATATTTCTGTCTAGTGCTTAATGATTCATTAATATGTTAATTGCTCTAAAATGCTTGCTAGTAGACAAAATTATTTTTGTGAATTAGACTTCATAGCAGGAAAATATCGCTAATTACCAATATATGTAAAAAGTTAGAAGCTCTTGTCTTTTTTGTATTTGACACTGAAAGCATTTGTATAATTACTCTTGTAGGTATCAATAGCTTGCGGTAGTGTCTTGATTAAGCAACAGACATCTGGTCAGACTGTCAAGAGAGAAAACTAGATGGAACTCTGCAAGACGGAGAGCTAGAGCAGACACTCACTGACTGAAGTGACACATTTGGTGACATCTCTGAAGTCCTCTGCCTTTAGTTTTCTCATTTGATAAGTAGAGGGTTCTGTGTACGGCTAGAAATAACCCACTTAGTTATTTTACTATCTTACTTTCCAAAAATACTTACAGAGGCTATCATCGTAATCATCTCCTTCTTAAATTTCAGTATGCTTTAAAAGTAAACGACCCTATAAAATGTCAAGACATTTTTAAAAATGGGTGGTATTTTGGAATTTAAATAAGTGCTATTCCTAAATTATTCAGATTCATACAAAATCTGGGGAATGAATTTCTTAGCCTAGAAACCTATCTCTAAGTGTTCATGTTAGTTTATATTTTTGTCTAAATGCTGAACATTGAAGCTACATGTCATTAAAAAAATAAAATGTATTATTTTGCATAGTTCAGTTCTAAAAGGGACTTTAAACTAAATGTTAATTTCCCTAGGATTCTATGGAACTTCTTGTCAAAGTCTTTAAATTAAATCTGAAAAGCTATGGCTATTCAACAAACGAATGTAGTGGGTTTTTTTTTTTAGGGTATCTTGGCCAACTATTGGGTTCAGTGCTGAGTTTGTTCCAACCTTTTCAAAAGACTGAGTTGTAACACTGAGTAATGGGCCAATCAGCACAGGATGGAGTGGCATGCTGCAGGGTGAGAAACTGCCTAATTCAATTAGTAACTATAAAAGCGTATATTTCCTATCATAATTGAAAGGCATAAAATGGACATAGATCCATATATGAAATTTATTCCATAATTTGGAGAAAAATATCACTTTTAGATGGTAAAGGAAAGTTCTCAGAGGGAGAGGAGGGGAAAGAGCAATAAATGGATTAAACAACTAATTCCTATGTACTATATTAAGGAACGCTGGATATAAACTGTGACTATAAAGAAATGGAGTGTGTCTTTGCTTTGGAGGTGTGTGTGTGTGTGTGTGTGTGTGTGTGTGTGTGTGTGTGTGTGT
>NC_022032.1:13563090-13571468 GCF_000317375.1 Microtus ochrogaster | reverse complement strand
TATAATGCAATAGAGAGAGAATAGAGAAAGAGAGCATGTGAACAGAAATATTTTCAGATGTTAGTTTATAGAATTGTGGAAGATTGTAGGTATAAAACTGAAGACACGGAGAACTTCAGAGAGTTTCTGGTTTTTAATTTATGAGGTAGAATCTTTTTTATACAGCAAACTCAAGTCTCTACACCAGAACTCAAGAGTCTGAATAACCCCCACCCACGTGATAAAGATCAATGCATTTTCTAGTCACCACAAAACAGCCAAGACAGTATGTGAAATTGACCATTTCAAGTTGTTATGATTTATTAGTATCCTACAGTCATTTTTTATGAATTATTATTCAGCAATAATAAACAGTGTAACATATTTACTCTCTGTCTCTCTGTGTTTCTCTCTCTTTTCACTTTGTATTTCTTTTTCATTGTGCTGGTTAATAATGATTGTTAGCTTGAGAATATCTGGAGAATCTGGTCCTATATTTGAGGAACTTTGTAGGTTTGGTTGATTAAGTAGAAAGATCAACTTAGATCTTTGGGTATGTTTCTGAGATGAGTGCAACGCAGAAACTGAAATGAACACTAACATTAATCTATCTCTACTTCCTGACTGTGGATATAATGTGATCTGTCTCAAGGTCCTGTCTTTTTGACTCCTCTCTCCCTGTGATGGACTACATGGTGCAGTAAAGACAAGCACAGGATTTATCGCTTAAGTTAGCTTTGGCAGTTATTTTGTTTTAGCAATAAGAAAAGTAACCAAAGCACTCAAGACATACTTTAAAAAAATCAAAATTAGGTTTCTACTAGAAACTGAAAGTATAAGAAAACAATATTGTCTCTTATTGGCTGTTGTGAGGATGATTTAATTATTAAGACAGCTATAAAGGAGTTTTTTTCTGAATTAAAAACACCCGTAGTATACAAAAAAGTCCCAGAGTGGCCTATATAGTTGCTCTCTCCTACCTCTATTCAGTCAATAACACCGCCCTGTGTGGTCTGTGATCCTGTTATGATGCTCATTTGAGGACAAGTCTTGATAATGTTGCAAGAAACAGAATAAAACACTGTCTTTAAGATGGCTCTCCCTCCTCAGATCTTAGCATAACACACTTAGCTCCATTGGTTCACAACATTACTCTCAGACACATTAGAGCTGCTTGGCGAATATAATTCTGAATATGGTTTTGAAGCTTTTGGTGGGCCCTGGAAAAGAAACATTTTAAGATTTATATATCATCCTCTAGAATGAATTTTGCATTTCATGGTGTAATACGTGTGTGTTTGGCTTGAAAGATGACCACTGTGTACATGGAGTTTAGTTTATTTTCATAATATAACCTACCTAGTACAGATATCAAGCACGTGTGTTTTATTATAATGACTTTTCATTCTTACCCTTGAATGCTTATATTTTCTTTTTCAAGTTTCAATGTGACCTTTAGTATATTCAGGGTTTTACTAGTCTTGATACATCTCCTTCCTCAGTTCCCTGGCCTCCATCACACACTTAGTTTTCCATATCTGACTTTTATACAGCTTAGCAAAAAGAGCAACCAAATTACTATTTAGCCTTATGTTACGTTGTAAGTCATGATGAGGATGTTGAGGAGTTGTATATTTAAGGCAAGGTAAAAGCTGTCTACAGACATCTGTGTAGAGAAAATCGTGACAAGTGAAGAATTCAGAATGCCGCAGCAGGAAGATATGGTTCAGCTGTAATAGGATTTTGCTGTGGGTTTTACTATCCTTTTAAACTTTAAAAATATTATAACAAATCTAGGAATTGAGTGGTTTAAGCTACAAATGCATCTTTAAAAGAAAATAAAAAGAAGATCTTAACCCAATCGAACAGACTGACCTTGAATTCTTGGCAATCTTTCTGCATTAGCTTCTAAATTTTTCTTTTATGTCACTCAATTCCTTCTCTCCTCCCTTCCTTTGTTTTTTCCTGTTTTTCCTTCTTTTCTTTTCATAGACAGATATTTATTTAAAAGTGATTGACCAGTTTGGCATTATCCACCAACTCAGGAGTGGTTTTACAGTCTTGCTTGCTTCTTGTGTTTGTGAGAGCCTTAGCAGCAGCAGTTTATTCTTCTTACATGCTCTCTCTGCCCTTTTTGCTTCTTGGCAGTGCTGATAGCTGGCTCTCTCTGAGATTTTCTAACTTCTGGTTTCTTATTCTTCTTGGCCACGGTATTGCTGATGATGCACTGGAATTTCACAGTTGGCTTCTTTTGATTTTTTTTTTCCAGGCATTCCCTTTAAGTGCCTTTTTCATCAGGGAAGAATCTGGTGTATCAATAATGGGCTCCTCTTAGAAAATAATACAGGATTGCATGTTGTGTGAAAAACTGGAAGTTTTCTATAGTCCTTTAGTTGAACTTCATTGTTTAAGACAGATCTTGTGGCCACTAAAATTACAGTTTGACATTCATGGGAATAGCTGGCTGCACAGGAGGAGAGTAGATGGAAAAACGTTTAATTTAATTTAAAATTAAGTTTCACTTTGGTGAGATGCACATTTTCTTTTCTTTTTTTTTAATTTTACGTATCAACCCGAGGTCCCTTTCTTTCCCCTACTCCTGTTCCCATGATTTCCCTTCCACCCCACTACCCATCCAATCCTCAGAGAGGATGAGACCTCCCATGGGGAGTCAACAAAGCCTGTCATATCACCTGAGATAGGACCAAGGCCCTCTTCCCTGTATCTAGGATGAGATGTATATTTTCTGATTCAGACCCATATGCAAAATACATTACCTGGTCATCTATTCTCTACTCTTAACTCTGAATTTTCTTTCCTTGTTTCAGAATGAGACATGATCTTCATGAATTTGGCCAGAAAAATACAATCCTTAGATGGAAACTAGCCCCCTCAAACTATATCAGATGAGGGACACTTTTCACTAGCATCACCAATGAAGAGAAAGCTGATTTCAGATATAGCTTGTGGAAGAATGATCTGTGTTTATGAGTACAAGCTATTGCTGAAGACTGTTTTCTCAGCAATGTCCTGCAAGACACCACTCTCTGAATATTACCTTTCCCCTCTGAGTGCCTCTTGGAAGGTCAAGACAAGTGAGCAGCTCTTGGAACACTCAGCTCTCTTTGTTTGTTCTTCTTGTTCATGCTTGCCTGTTATATAATCTTCCACAGTGGCTATAATGTAAAAGATGACTTACATCATATAAAATATCCAAATAATTTTGCTGCTCATAAAAGCCCACCAAAGATGGCAAATGATGTAATAACTTTGATGTGGGTATCCAGACACAATTTATAGCATTATATTTTCAAAGTCTTTCATTATAAAAGTTAGAACATTGATGTGTGTGTGTGTGTGTGTGTGTGTGTGTGTGTGTGTGTGAGAGAGAGAGAGAGAGAGAGAGAGAGAGAGAGAGAGAGAGAGATATGGGGGGAAGTCCCGAGTTGATATTTGAGGTTAAAGATTTCTCCCAAATAAACTTTATTTAGTCTTTAAACAAATACATAGAATTATATATTATTGGCTTTGAATGAAAATATAATCTAGGAACCTTCATTGGAAAAACACTCCTATTTCATGTTTTCTAAAAATTCAAGGTTCCAAAGTTCCATATAATGTGTTATGATATTTGTTCCCCAACTCTTCTCAGATTCATCCCCAATTATTACCCCACAACATTTTGTCTTTTTTTTTTTAAAAAAAAATATCCTTCAAGACAAATTATGCTGCGCAAGTATTTTTAGATGTATGGTCTTCCACTCAAGCAAGATTCATTTGCCAGTGGTTACTCTTAGAGAAGAGTGACTCCTCTTTTATCAACAGCTAGCAATGGCCAGTTGCCACTGCCTAGGCATCAGATTGTGTACCCAACTCCCTATTCCATGCTAGAATTTGGTCTGGTTGAGCTTGCACAGGTTTTGTGCAAGCCATCATATCTCTGAGCTTGTATGTGTAGATGCTCTTGTACCTACATGCTTCCTTGTAATCTTCCATAGCCCCTGAGTCTCGCATACTTTCTTCCTTATCGTCTGCATTGGTACCTGAACTTCAAGAGGAGGTAGATATGTTCCATTTAGGTTGAATATTCTCAAGTCCCTTATTCTCTGTACGTTTGCCAGTTTAATGACAGATCATTTTATCAAGTTGTTTCTTTAAAAAATTTATAAAATCTAAACTATATTACTTGAGAATATATTAAATAGATAAACTTAACATCAAGTTTTTATGACAAAATGGGTTTTTCAATTATTAAACATAAGTATTATTAATGGGAAATATGAATTTCTTCTTAGTTATCTCCTAGGTTGGGAACCTGACACTTACATGTTACATTCATATCCTACCCTTAATAAGAAAGATGCATTTTGTTCCTTCTCCATTTGGGTAAGTATTTGTAGCTTGTTTGGGGCAATTTTTGTCAACAAGAATACCTATGGGAGAATCTCAATGATTAAGTAGCAAATCCTGTTCTTTTTCCGCTTTACTACTGTGTTGATCTTTAAAACCAACTGTTAGATGACTGATATACTCATTCTGCTACAAGACTATATTACATTTGAATTTCAAGGAGTTAAAATAAGTTAACTGTAAAGCTTGTAAAATATTAAATCTAAATATCACACTGAGCCTTGAATTGCTCTTTAAGTAACATCCCTATGCTGGAAAAAATCCATTTGCAATAAATTTTCATATGCAAGCTAAAGGATTTCAAAGTCTTCTTGAAAGCCCATGGGCCCTATGCAATTTGTACCACTTACATTCCTTCCTCTGAGTACTTAGACATTCATTGTTAGCGCGACTAAATCTATTACCTTAAACTCAAGTACTAGTCAATTATGACATCTTCATTCCAATTTTAAGTTTATAAATGTCTTGTTGCTACAAGAAAATTTTCATGTACTCAAAATACCAGCTGCCTATTATCAGAGAATAGAACAATGAAATAAAGATGCAGGTATGGATGCTGTCTCCAGTTACCCTTACATAAAAAGAGGGGTTTAGGGAAGAGAAGCTTACAATTAAGCTTGCAGGATATGATAAAAACGGAGCTACTGTTTATAATTTTAAATGCAATTATTTATGTATTGCAGTGATTCTGAAATTGTAATTATGGTTACCAGAAGAGTTCTGTGAAGCTTGCTGTGAGCAAAAACTACTTGGATCATCAAAAGTTGTAGTGTCTTTCTTTGGAGAGTGATGTGTAGCACAGAAAGGAAAACAACTTCTCATGTCACACTAGGAAGCGTCTGTCTATGTGTTGATAGTTTTACTAAGTACTGGCAATTAGAGAAGCTAAACACTGAAAGCACTGAATTGGTTCCTCTTTCTGTCTGTTCACCCAGGTGCCTATGACTGTTTATGTATGTATATACACCTTAGCTGTATGTACATGTGTGTTTTCATTCGTAGACACCCAGACCTGAATAATCACACAAACTTGTATTAATTACAACACTGTTGGGTCAATAGCTTAGGCATATTCCTAGCTAGCTCTTACATCTCAAATTAACCCATTTCTATTATTTTACATTTTACCATGAGCCTGTGACTTACTGGTAATATGCTGGCATCTTCCTCCTTTAGCAGTTACATGGTGTCTCCTTTACTCTGCCTAGTCTCTTCTCTCTGTCTCAGTCCTGCCTGGCTTTACTCTGCTAAGCCATTGGCCAAAAAGCTTTATTCATGAACCAGTGGAAGCAGCACATACAGAAGGACATCCCACATCACACATGACCAAGAACCACATAATATGAAACACACATGTGCATATCCAGGTATTGTTTATAGAAAACGGATCACGATATATTTTGAGGCAGAATATCATAATTCCAGGTTTATAGACTACTGGAACCCTTTCTATTAGTCAGTAGGCAAACAGGACCTTGGACTACTTATCTTTCTGCCTCTATATTTCTATTGTTGAAAATAGAGGCATGTACTATAACTCCTTGTTTTAAGCAGTACTGGGAGTTGAACTCAGATATTTATGACAGGTAAGCATTATACTCACTAAGATACATATATCCCCAGCTAAAAACGCACGTTTCACGCTCATTAGACACAAGAAAGACCTATGTTTGGGGTTGTAAATGCAATGTTTACTATTTATAAGAGCAATCCAGGAGGGGATGAGTGTAAGTTACCTTTTGTTTGCTATAATAATGAATCCAGTAGAGATAGCTTAAAGAAAGAAAGATGTAATTGAGCTCTTAATGTCAGATGGTGCAGTTTATCACCATGTTAAAATGTAGTGAAGCAGATGCATGAACTTCTTGGAGTGCTAGGGGAAGAAGGGTAATGTCAGTACTCAGCTGTCTTTTTTTTTTTTTCTTTTCTTGGCATCATGTACATTTGCAAATAGGTCTTAGTTCAGTGTCTCAAGCATGCCTGGAAAAGCCCTCTCAGAGGCATCTGGGGATGTTTCTACATCACCAAGGTGATTATAAACCCAATCATTTTGACAATGAAAACTGACAAAAGGACAGCTGCTGTTTTTATAATTGCGGTTAAGTGACTCGTGTTAATAATATGCCAAGATGCCCCAAATACATGCAGATGTTAGAGATGACAATGAGTTTGAAATAAAATTTGAATTCTGTGACTAATAGATATAAATAGTACAATGGAAGGACAGTGATCCCAAATCTAAAGGGCTAGAAAGACTCTGTGAGAAGGCAATAACCCAGCATGTGAGAGGTCTGGGTTCCATTTCCACCCTCCTAGTTTCAGTGATATAAAGGGAAATATTCTAATAGGAAGTCACACTGAAGTTAACAGGGGACACAGGAAAAGTAGCCAGAGGTTATTGTTCCAAAATAGCTAGGCTAAGTTAACTTCTGTGTTGCCTCAACCAAAAAGACTGTCAGAAAAAATAAAAGATGAATGTTTGAAAATTAGGGCAAAATAATATCAATTGAATATTGACAAATTTTTGTTAAGCCTTATAAATGATATTTAATGTACGACATCAAGCAACATGCCTTCCAAAATCTGAATATCATAATTTATTACATAAAATCTTTATCACTATGTATTTGGATCATATGGATTTAACCCAAAGTGTGAAGAAGGAATCATCTGCCCTGGTTCTGTCTGTAAGTACACTTCAGCCTTGGTCATATCTTTTTATCAAATAGCAGTTAATTTTTCTGGATAGAGCTTTCATTGTATTTTGTTCTACAGTTTAATAAAAATAAATACAAAAACTGAAAAATGAGAGTACCAATGCTAACAATAGGAACATGTAAATTTTAGACTATAGGGAATTCTGGTCCCAAAGAAATTAACAACTATCTATATTCAGGTTCTGCCTTCTTGCTTTTAGTAGGCTGATGGTGAATAATAAAAATAAGTTTAAGTAGAAAATTCAATAAATTAGGAAAATATATTAAATTAAGTTAATACGTCTTTAAATATTGTAACAAATAGATACCTTCTTTTTATAAAATTAGTTCATTATTTTCAAGTTTTGCATATTATATTTCAGATATTCTTTACAAACATTGCATACAAAAGAATATTCTCTGAAAGAGCATGATTATAAACACAGCATAGCAATCTTTCTAGCTGTGTGATTTATGATAAATTATGTAAAATCCCTGAATATTGATGTTTTCATTTATAACAGTAGCCCAAATGGACTATTTCTTAGATTATATGGAATTAAACCAAGATAAAAAATCCAAAACATTTAGCATAGACTGTGACATCAGCAAGTGTTTAATAAATTGCTTCATCTATTAACTTTCAGTCTGAAATTTTTTGTTACCGGAGAACATTGCAGAAAAATACTGAATTGGAATATTGTTTAGCCAAGCTGATAGTTCTATAAATAAATCTCTTTAACGTGGTAACCAGAAACCTAGGCTAATCTACAAGAGCATGTATAGCCTCTCAGGTTCTGTTGTACCCGCAAACAAAACTGACTCTCCTTCCTCAAACAGCCCTCAGTCGCCAATAGTTCCTCAGCTAGGGATGGGCTTCATGAGCCCTTTCCCATCCATGTTGAATTTTTGTCCCTCTTGACTTCCTGTAAGTCTTATGCTTGCAGTCACAACTGCTCTGAGTTCATGTGTAACTCTGCTGTCACATCTTACAAATGCTGTTCCACTATAGACATCTAAGACCTCTGGGTCTTACAATCATTCTCTCCCCTCTTCTGTGATCATCTCTCCTCCTTTTGGGGGAGAGGAGTATGAAGCACATGTTCTATTTGTACATTTGTAGCAAAATACCCGCACTGTATTGTATTTTTGGCAAGTTACTAATTTGGGTACTCTGCATTAATCACCATCTGCTCTAAAAAAAGCTACCTTGATAAATGTATAAACGTTCAGGTATGAAGATGTGAATTTAGGGGACCAGTTTCTGGTTTTTGTTTGTTTGTTTTGTTTTCG